>NC_079203.1:23561179-23861179 GCF_026745355.1 Beta vulgaris subsp. vulgaris
AACTAACATGCACTCCACTTTGGGGAAAGTTTGCCCATGACTTATTGTGAGGGTTAAGCAAAGATAGGATAGAAAGACTTAGATGGGTTGAAAAGCGGATAATTATGCCGGTAAGCAAGCTTTTGGCTTTGGAGCTCCTATTTCTAGCAAAAAGAAATTCCCTAAATCATTCTTCTAAAGGCTCGGTCTTATGCAATCTTGGGGAGCTAAAATGCAAGTTACAAGTTAGGCGATCAATGGTGAGGGTTGTGAATGAGTCTTACGAGGTTCTTGGCCCTCCTTCGGGATTCGTCGCACAAGGGGCAAGGCAATCCATTCATCCAACTCGCCTAATTTCAAAAAGACTCTACCAAAAGTTATCATTCTCAAGAGTCGCTTAAAGTCACAACAGGGCTTCCAAAACCATCAAGTCTAATGTCGGGAAGGTCTTACAATCAAGTTATGAACTCTTTTTCGCCACAGATCATGCAAGCAACCAAGCTACCCTAAATGCAGAAAAATAAAAACAAAAAGAAAATGAAAAGAATAAAAGAGGAAAAAGTGATTTTTTTATGTAAAGCAAGTCAAAACTACCAAAACAAACAACCAAACAAACTACCAAGCACACGTTATACAGGTTAAAGAGAAGGAAACAGGGGTGGGAGGAGACAAGACCAACAGATAGGATCAATCACCGAATTACACCGAAAACCAATAGAACCCCTAAATCACTAACCATCGATGACCCCAAACTCCCAAAGACATAAACATACATGCAAGGCCCCCAAGCTTAAGCAAAACTCCGCGCTCGGAGTTGCAAAAGGAGGGAGAGTGAGGGGGGATCATGAATAGCACCTAATACCCACCATCACCCCCATCGGAAGGGGGATTAGGAGGGAAATACCCACCGGAGTACCCGTCAGGGAAGTAAGATGGGAAGTGGCGGTAAGGGCGAAAAGAAGGCTCCTCAAATGGCCCTTCACGAGGGTCGAATGTAGGAGGGTAGTGAAGATGGTTAGGGAAAGGGGGCTCGTGTCCGGAATGGACATTGGCGAGGTGAGTGCACCAAACCACCCTAGACACATGGTCAGGGTCGATGCGGATACCGGTAAGGGTAGCGGTAACTGCACGGTGATTGGCCTCCTGAGAGGCCTGCATGTGGGCCATAGCCTCCATGACGGAACCCATATAGAAAGACTGAGAGGATGAAGGTTCGACCACCTCACTCTCAGGTATGCGGTGGTTGGACCTCGAAACTCTCGGAGCCCGTGTTATGCCCTCTATAGGGGTGGACTGAATGAAGATCCTATCAGGGACATCCTGAGGAGCGATATGGAAAGGGGGAACCCGCCAACGGTTTTCACAGTTAGCGGGGGGTGTTGCAGATGAACTCGTTGTTTATGTAACAATATCGTCTCCCCCACAAGCCAAATGCAGTTTGGCTTCCTGTAATGCCGCAGAAATTTTATCTATTGCTGGCTTGCACCATCCAATAGGTTGGACTGGCCAACAGAAGGCACGCTAGCTTCCAAGCGAGCCAGGTCCTCGTCCAGCTCGAGGTAAGATGCTATCCGAGTGATGATTCCATCACAAACAATCTCCCCAGATACCGTAGTACCCCTCAAATCTCTTGTAGTCGATTAAGGAAGAGAGCGGCAAAATTAATTCGGGGTCCAAGGTGCGCCCCGTCAGTGGCCAACCAAAGAACGAAAAGCTCTTCCTTTCTCAACTACCCGACTTCCTGTTTAGGAAAGATGGTATAAACCAACATCTTATAGAAGTAGTAGAGAGCGATATGGATAATCTCCGATGCTTTGGACGAGTTCGTCCGAAACGGAGTGGTGCCATTGGTGATCTTGGCCCACCATTCCTGTTCGTTGTATCCCTGCCAAATGGTGCCTAAAGGGGCATCACAAGGGGCACTAGAATCTATCCTAAAGGCTTCACTAAATTCGTCAAATGAGAGTGTTCTAACTTGATTGAAAAGACGAAATTGGATAGTTAGAACACCAGTGTCCACCTCTCGGCTTATCTTCAACGTACTCAAGAATCAAGAGTAAGCTGATCATAAGTAGGTTCACGGACGGTGAGAAAGTACGACGGCCCTAGATTGTCTACCATCTCATTATCATCGATTCAATGTTAAGGTTAACACATGTAATGTAGTCATAGAACTTCGTGGGACGAAGTGTGCGCTCGGAAATTCGTGTGAAGATTTGTTTGTGAGCCGCATTGGGAAACTTCACAGGATAAATGGGTGGGGGATTAGAGCTAGAAGAGGGTCCTTGTGAGGAGGACCCTGTCTTAGCCCTCTTAGACCGAGAGGATGATCCCTCGCCACTATTTCTTCCCATGGTGGTAAAAAAAAGTTTAATTTTTCAAACGGGGTTGAATAAGTGACGGTCCGTTTCAATAGCACAAAACAAAACTAACTCCCCACACAAAGAAACACACACAAAAGAAAATAAAATGAAAAGAAAAGAAAAACTAATCCTAAAATGTACCCGCTAACAATCCCACAAGCAATAGCAACAAAGTTGCTAACAAGCAAGAACTAGAACTACTCCAAGATTTTCACCACTCACAAGGTGACTTTCAACACAAATTCACCAAACCAACCACAAGTTGTGCAAAGATTATCAATAACACTTAGCAAATCATGCAATGTACTTCACAAAAATTCAGAAGAGTCTGAAATTCACACAAAGAACATGAAATCTCACTAGTTCATCACAATATCAAGTAAAAAATTGAGCAAACTTCATGAATAATAAAAAATTAGAGGAAAAACAAGCATGTAATCAAAAAGAAAACACACTAGAAGTCCAAATAACAAGATTATAGATGAAAAACGAGGATTAGAAGAAGATTTACCAACATGGAGATGAAAATCCCCAAATTTGAAACCCTAGAAATCCATACCTTGCCAAATCCCCAAATTTTATGTTCTTGAGTGTTGTAGAGATGAAGGTGATGAAATTTCCGGTGAGAAAGTCGGTCGGAGGTTGCTGAAAAACGTGTGTGGTGGCCGGATCTAGAGAGCTTGAAGAGAGAGAAAGTGAGTGAGTGAGAGAGAGGTTTCGACATTATGAGAAAAAGGAAGGGTGAGGGCCAAAAAAAAGAAAGGAAATTCGTGTTTTCGCTCAGCCGGCTTTGGTGCGGGTGCACTAAACTCTAAAAAAAATTCTGAAAAAGTTTGGTGCGCGCGCACCAGACTCTTCTGTTTTTTTTTTTTTGAAATTATTTTTGAAAGCTGGTGCGGGCGCACCTGTAGGAGGTGCGGGAGCACCACCCCGTTCTGTTTTTTTCTTCAAATTTTTTTTTTTTGAAATAGGTTCGGGCACACCGTTCTAAATTTTCGAAAAAAATTAAGAATGGTGCGGGCACACCGTAGTCTTCTGTTTTTTCCTTAGACTTCTTCATCTGGTTTGGTGCGGGCGCACCATACTCGTTTTTGTTTTCTCTACCAGCTCACTCCTTATATCTCAACGTCTCATAAGAATCACATTTCAAAATGTAGCTCACATGGCTAGTTGATAAATCAAAAATCTAACTTAACAATCAAAAGAAAAATAAAATAGAATAAAAGAAAGGGAAAAAAAGAAACGGGTTGCCTCCCGTGTAGTACTTGTTTTAAGTCATTAGCTGGACTAAAAAGGATACGTCCTTCACGAGATACACCCGGGTGAGCGAAGGATCAAACAACCAATGGAACCAATGGCGTGATTATCATTATAGAGCTTCAATCTTTGACCGTTCACCCAAACTGGATCGTTCTCCCCCGAAATCTCATAAGCTCCATAGGGGGTAGTCTTCAACACTGAGAAAGGCCCCGACCACTTGGACATTAACTTTCCGGGGAAGAGTTTTAGTCTTGAGTTGAACAATAAGACTTTGTCCCAAACCCGGAATTCTCTTGTTGAATCCGGTGATCATGTCATTTCTTTGTTTGCTCTTTGTACAATCTTGAGCTCTCATAGGCGTCAAATCGGAGTTCCTCAAGCTCAACAAACCTTTCCTTTTGAGCGTCTCCCGCCAAGTGAAGATCCATGTTGAGCTCTTTAACTGCCCACCAAGCTTTGTGCTCTAGTTCAGCCGGCAAATGGCATGCTTTGCCATACACAAGGCGATAGGCAGTGGTGCCTATAGGTGTCTTGAAAGCCATGCGAAGAGCCCAAAGAGCATCATCAAGCTTCAAAGACCAATCCTTTCTTGTCTTATTGACCACTCTCTCAAGGACGTTCTTTACTTCTCGATTCGAGACTTCAACTTAGCCTTAGGTTTGGGGGTGATAAGGAAGACTGACTTTGTGATTTACCCTGTACTTCTTCAAAAGTGCTTCTAGTTGCTTTTTAGCGAAGTGTGAACTGCCATCACTTATCAATACTCGGAGCACTCTAAACCAAGGGAATATGATCTTCTTTAGGAGCTTCGTAACAACATTATGGTAATTGGTGGGGAAGGCAATGGCTTCAACCCATTTTGTCATGTAGTCGACCGCAACAAGAATGTACATATTGCCAAAAGAAGGAACAAATGGACCCATGAAGTCGACTCCCCAAACATCAAATGGCTCAACCTCGAGAATGTTTTGTTGAGGCATCTCATGTCTTTTTGTGATGCCACCACTCCTTTGACATCTATCGCAACCCAAAACAAACTCCGAGCATCCTTTTGCAATGATGGCCAAAACATACTACATTGGAGCACCTTAGCAACAGTTTTGCTTGCTCCACCGTGCCCTCCACATGCGAAGGTATGACAATGGTTCAAAATCGAGGTCATCTCATGATTGGGAACACACCTCCTAAACACTCCATCGGCACACTTCTTAAACAAGAGCGGGTCATCCCAGTAGAACCTGGAAACTTCTTTGAAAAATCGTTTTCTTTGTTGGGAGTCAAAACCATGAGGCTCAATCCCAAAAGCCAAATAATTCGCATAGTTGTGAACCATGGAATCTCATATTCAGAATGGCGAATAGCGCTTCTTCTCTCAAATCTTCTACAATAGGGATCTCGTCCAGATCCAAGAGCTTCTCATCAAGAGGGAGGCGAGAAAGATAGTCAGCTACCACATTTTCCGTTTCCTTCTTCTCTTTCATCTCAAAATCGAACTCTTGAAGAAGCAACACCCACCTAATGAGTCGAGGCTCGACATATTTCTTACTCATCAAATAACGGACCGCAGAGTGATCCGTATACACAACAGCCTTATTACAGGTCAAGTAAGATCGGAATTTGTCAAATGCAAAGACTACGACCAACATTTCCTTCTCCGTAGTTGCATAATTTCGTTGAGCATCATCTAAAGTCCTACTTGCATAAGCTATCACATGCAGCCTTCCTTCCTTTCGCTGCCCAAGAACAACACCCACTGCAAAGTCACTAGTGTTGTAGCCTAAAAATCAACGGCTATAAGGATGACACGTGGCTCTATCACAGCCTTACATGTGGCGCTCACTTCTGTTGGTAAAGTACATGGATCATCAATTTCTATGCGCTGAAGTACACTTTTCTGAGGAAAAGGTGTACTAAAACCCCTCTTGTGGCCCAAAATGGTACTTAGGCCCAGTGAAAGCAACATATATCTCTGTAAAAAGGTGAGGTGTACTAACCAATCAGCACCTGACACGTGTCACAGCATAATTGCTTAGCCAATCAGGTGCTCCCAAATTAGGGTGACATCAAGGTACAGCAGTCATTTCAAACAGTATAAATAGTCCTTGAAATCAGGGGAAAGGTACGTTTTTCAGAGCATAGTACTATTATTCTGCCATAAATTCTCTCTCTCTCTCTACTTTCTCTCTCTAAAAGTTCCTTCATATCCCTGATACCTGACTTAAGCTTCGGAGGAGGAAATACCACCCAAACCTCCAGAGTGGGTCCCTTTTTTGCAGGTTTCAAGGCAGAGCTCAGGTCCAGGATTCGAGTTCAAGTGTTGTTGCACAAGTCTCCAAATTGAGAACCTACTATAGGGGATTGTAGTATTGGTTTACTAGTTTTGCACTACGTAACATTTGGCGCCGTCTGTGGGGAGACGCAACAATGACTGATTGTCACTCATCCAATGTTGCTCGGAATAGGAGCTTCGAGATTCAAGTGGAAGATATAGTGGGTGACGAGAGGCCGCCTCGAGGACGAGACAGGCATTCTGCTGCCGTTCGCCCCTCGGGAGGGAGTAGGGGCCCTGTCATCCAGGAGAATCTTGATCGTCCAATGACAGCTGGTCATCTAGAAAATGTTTTGAATGACTTCCAGGCTAGGATGGCCGCTGTCATGGAGGAGCAAATTAAGAACAATATGCTGTTTTTTCAAGTTAATCCAAGGCAGGATGTTGCGTTGCTGCTTAGGAGGCAATCCCAAGAAGGTCGTCCAAGGACAAGCCGGCCTCCTCGGCAAGAGAAGACAAAGCCACTATCTGAAGGAAAACAGCCAGCCGTCCGTGAACCTAGAAGGAAGATGGACTGGAAGTTAGTAGTTTGGCCGGGAGATAACGTTCCTTCTAGTGGCCACAAGATGGAGACGGATGCTAGGGAGTATTTGGAAGCCAAGAGGGCAGTTGCTCTCCAACGCTCGGCCTCAGGGTCTACTCCCTATATGAAGGATCCTCCATTAAGGGTTTCGTCTAAAACAGAAGGAAGAAGTCAAAGACCTTCGGCTGTTCAGCCAAGGCAGGAAAAAACGATTTTACAACCAATGGTGTATAAGCGTCATGCCTTAGCCAACACCTCCTCAAACCCAGTGCTGAAGGAATATCGTCAGGAGCACATACCCACTGAGGGGCATGTTGGGGCACTCACGATTAACTTGCCGACTCCCTTCTCAGCCAGAATCATGGAGTCCCCTCCATTCCCAAAGGTTAAGCTTCCGACAATAGAGCCCTTTGACGGCACTACAGATCCGGATGATCACTTGTCCGCATACAAACATCAGATGTATGTTCAGGGAGTTGATGATGCTACATGGTGCAAGAACTTTCCAGCCACGTTGAAAGGGGTAGCTCAAAAATGGTTTAACAATCTTCCTCCTAACTCGGTAAATAATTTTACTGAGCTCAGTATCTTATTTACCAGTCATTTTGTCGTAAATCGAAAAGAGCAGAAGACCAACATGCATCTAGGAAAGGTCGTGCAAGGACCTAAGGAAGCTCTAATAAGTTATGTGAAGAGATTTAATCTGGAATCATTGCAGATCCAGGATCTGAATGCGGGAGTAGCATTTGACGCTTTCATCCGGGGTTTAAGACCTGGAAGTTTTTTGTTCGATTTAGTGAAGAAGAAGATATCCACCTTGACTGAGGCTCTGCAGGAGGCCGAAGCCTTTATTCATGCTACAGAGGTTTGTGATGAAGCAAAACAGCCAGAGGCAAAGAAAGTTGAAGAAACCATCCAGCTGAAAAAGAGCATCCCCAAGAAAGCTGAAACTTGGGCGGTGACTTCAATGACAACTTCATCTAGAAGAAGCAAGAGATGTAAACCGGCATCATCAGCTGAGCCTATAGAGTTCAACAAAGATCAGTATTCCATTCTCATGGAGATCAAAGATCAATATGAGCTTAAGGCGCCAGCAGAAATGAAGACGCCTTATAGGAACCGAGATAAAAGCAATTACTGTCATTTCCACAAAGATTGTGGTCATGAGACGAATGAGTGTAAGTATCTGAAAAGGGCCTTAGAGGACTTAGCTCGCAAGGGTAAAATGAACTCCTATTTACCTCAGGCAAGTAGAAAATTCCAGAAAAAAGACAATCGTCAAGGGAGAAGAAAAGATGATGAAAGCATAACGAAGATGTAGTGCTAGTGATTTCTGGAGGATTTGCAGCAGGAGGTCCCACAAATCGCGGCCACAAGAATTATTTGCGGGAACTCAGCCAGGTAATGCTTACCAACCAGGCAGAAACTGATCCGTTCCCCAAAATTATGGTCAGTGAGTAGGATTGTGGGAAGATAAGAACACCTCATGATGACCCACTGGTGGTAGAGATGAAAATTGCAAATCTCAGGGTAAGACGGATCCTGATTCATACAGGGAGTTCTACTGATATCATCAGTGCGGATTATCTGTCAAGGTTGAAATATGATGAAGAAAATTTAGTACCCGTCTACCATCCTATTATTGGATTCGGAGGAGGAGTTATTCATCCCATAGGGACAGTCACTCTACCCGTCAGGGTAAGGGATAAAGAGGCCGCTCGAACGCTCTTTGTGAAATTCTTGGTGGTACGAGATTTGACAGCTTATAATGTCATCCTCGGACGACCCACCTTGAACCACATCAAGGCTATCATAGTGACTCATTTGATGCTCATGAAATTCGAGTGTGGTGGACGAAAGATTGGATCCCTATATGGCAATCAGCAAGCAGCAAGAGAATGCTACCTGACCACTCTAAAACCATCATCATGGAAAGGAGAAAAGGCAGAGCGGCCAAAGGCCATAGAAGAAGAACCGGCCGAGATAGTAAAAGGCCAGATAAGTGAGCTGAAGAATGAAGTAGGGAAAGCTCAAGAGAAGGTTCCTCAAGAAGGCAGGCCGGCCATACTCTTGCCGAGCAAGAAGAGGAAATGCCTAGCCATCAAGGAAGAGAAGGCTTCCTTGGAAGAAGTGATGGCCATTATGAGCTTGGGACTATAACGTCCAGAGCCAGTGGAGAGCCCAGTTGAAATTTGCTTGAATCAAGAACGTCCAGAAAGAACGCTGAAAATCGGATCAGTTCTTGGTTCTCAGACCAAGGCCGAATTGATTGTGCTGCTGAATGAGTTTGAGGATGTTTTCGCATATACAGTTGAGGAGATGCCGGGGATTGATCCCGAAGTTGTTGTGCATAAGTTTAACATAGATCCGGGGCAGAAGCCAGTCCGGTAGAAGAAAATGCACTTGGGACCGGCCAGGAACCAAGTTGTTGATCAGGAGGTCCAAAAGCTTTTGAAATCAAAATTCATCCGAAAACCTTTTATCCGGATTGGATTGCCAATGTAGTCATGGTCCCCAAGCCGAATGGCACGTGGAGGATGTGCGTTGATTATACCGATTCGAACAAGGCTTGCCCAAAGGACAGTTTTCCTTTGCCTAAAATCGATCGATTGGTTGACTCCACGGCAGGGCATGCACTGCTTAGCTTTATGGACGCCTATTCAGGATTCCACCAGATTCCTATGTGGCCTGAGGACCGGGATAAAACCTCGTTCATTACTGAGAAGGGTCTTTATGGCTGGCTAAGGATGCCTTTCGGCCTCCGAAATGCACCGGCCACCTTTCAGAGACTCATAAACACGGTCTTTCAGCCACAGTTAGGATGGAATATGGAGGCTTATATTGACGATATGATCGTCAAAAGCCGAAGGGAGGTGGATCATCTCGAGGATTTGCGAGAAACATTCATGACTCTCAAAAAATACAAGTTAAAATTCAATCCGCAGAAGTGTGTATTTGGTGTAGTTGCCGGGAAGTTCTTAGGGTTTTTTGTCGATCAATGAGGAATTGAGGCCAACCCTGACAAAATGCCAGCAATTCTGAATATGACTTCTCCGTCCAAGATTAAAGAAGTCCAGCGTCTGACAGGGTGTCTGGCCGCCCTTGGACGATTTCTATCTAAGTCTGGTGATAGGTGTCATCATTTCTTCGCAACAATAAAGAAGAATGCGAAATTCGAGTGGACGGAGGAAGCAGAAAAGGCTCTTCAGCAAGTAAAAGAGCATCTTCGGCAATTGCCCCGGCTTATCAGCCCGGCCGAAGGAGAAAGATTATATGTATACTTAGCCGTATCTTCATTCGCGGTTAGTGCTGCCCTCTTAGCCGAAAGGGACTCAGTACAAATATCCGTCTATTTTGTTAGCCATGTGCTAAAAGATGCCAAGGGCAGGTATTCAATGGTAGAGAAATTCGACCTGGCACTACTTATGACCAGCCGGAAGCTAAGACCATACTTCCTTGCTCATAGTATCCTCGTCTATACTGATCAGCCTTTGAAGCAAGTTTTGCATAAGATGGATGCCTCCGGACGAATGCTAAAGTGGGATGTGGAGCTCAACATGTTTGACTTATCGTTTGAGCCAAGAAAAGCCACTACTACATAACTAAGCTATATCAACGCTTCAATAGCGTTGCTATAAGGTATAAAAACGTTGCAAAAGATCAAATGCAACGCTTTAAAAGTATTTCAATAAGTCATGTTGCATTAGGTCTAATGCAACGCTTACAAGGGGCTATTGCAACGCTTCATAGAAACGTTGCATGATTTGTCCAATGCAACGCTTTTTGAAATGCAATGTTTTTAGCCTCCTATTGCAATGCTTTTAAGATTATACGTTGATACAATGGCAACGTTTTTCTCATCAAATGCAACGCTTCTACATTTATTATAAACACAAGTGCAACACTTTTTCATCTATATGCAACACTTCTACATAGTTTATAAATCAGAAGTACATCACTTTTTTAGCTATAGCAACACTTTTTAATATAGTTGCAACGCCGAATCAATTACTTTCTAATTAAACGAATTCCCTGTAATTCCATTACTAAAAGCTACTAATGCATTAAAAATGGCTTCGAAAAAGTCATATATTATAGCAAAAGTCGACATCAAATATGTACAAGTACTAGTTTCTGTACAAAATTACAAAATGATTATCTAGCCAGTTTGCTAGCTAAAAAGTTTTTAAACCCAAAATAATGTTCAACACAAAATAGAAGTCAATTCTTCATTCTTGATTCAACGAGAAATATATAAATATCAAAATGCTTCCAATTCGGACTTTAAAAAGCTTTGTAACCTGTCACAAAGAAAAATTTGATTGTTAATAATATGTTGTAAATAGTTTAAGTTGATTCAATATTCATGCTCAATTATTTGTGGAGAATACAAAGAAACCAAACTGCTATATGAAATGGAGATGAAATTAAGATAGCAACAACATAGTCAAAAAATCATGTACCATCATCACTGCAACTCACGAAGCCATACGTGTAGGTCTAATATAGACACCAATAGTAGCAACAAGTAGCCTACAACAACACGAAACAACTAACATAACCAGCCCACATATGCTAGGAAAAATAAATGAAGAATAATAACATAGCATGAATGGACCAATGAATTAGCTAGCTATTAGCTTGTTTTTAATTATAATAGACAACTGCTAATAAAAGGCATGAACTACACCAAGCTCAACAGTAAACTGTGCTAATATTAATAAGATAGTCATTAAGTCCAACAACTCCACCCATTCTAAATTCCTAGCTTCATAAAAGGCTACAATGAGATTAAACTTATGAAATATAAATTTACTTTGAAGCTCTCACATCTAAACTATAATATAGTGTAAAAGAGAAGTAAACTAATTAGAGATACCCAAGTGTTTAATAGTTTGCTAACCTTATACTTGACCAAGTGTCAATAGAGATGGCAAGAGGCTGGAAGATCTTAATCCTATTCAGAACTAGCTTCGAACTAAAACGAACAACACAAACTTAAATCAATGGCCATACTGAAATACAGAGTTAGACTACCAAATTCTCCATCCAATTCATCTCACTAAATTGACACTTGTATCATCCCACATTACATGTCACTTATAATAGCAAAACATCAATTATCAATTCTAAGCTATGAAGTGCAATAAACTTCTATGAGCAGTTGTGCGAACCCACGAAGCATCCAATTACACAGAGAAGATGACATACCCGTCAGTGAGAATTCGTCCAGTTGATGCCTCCATTTCTGAGCTGGAGGCCGGAAGGTTAATCCCTCGTCTGATGCGAGTTGTTTGCTTGACGCGCGCCAGATTACCCTGCACAGGTAAAGACTGGGTCGTCTGACTTTGCCATCCATGTCCAAAATAAAAGAATGCATGTCCGACCGAGATAGGTCCAACTCTAGAATATGCCGAAGAAGAAAGGCTCTCTGTTCTAGGGTCAGATGCAACCCTTGAACGGCCGGGGATATTCGTTGCAGAAGACGAGTCTATTTTTCTTTAAAAATGCGTGAAAATGTAAGGGAAGTAAACAGAGAAAAGAATACCTGTTGAAAGTGCTTGGACGAGCGTTAAGGACGAGTTGGATGAAACTTCGGCAAAATTGAAAAGCACTTAGCAAGAGCTTGGACGGAAGAATTTTCTCTCTCTAAAAGCTCAGTAAAAATATGCAGAGTCTCTCTATCTAGAAAATCTCTCAAGGATGTTGCAATGATTCCAGAAACGACAAAGGAACATATTTATAGAGGGTGAAAGTGACCCCCTCATCCGGTAAAAATAACCATTGTTTGCCAAAATACCTTGAGGGTTGACTTGATAAGATCGGCTAAATGGTGCCTCTTTTTTGAAAAAAAAGAAGGGCAGTTCTGGTCGGTTAAAAGAGGAAACCAACCGTCTTAGTGCCCAAATGGTAACTTCCTCTTTTAAGGGGAAAATGTTGTAGCCTAAAAATCAACGGCTATAAGGATGACATGTGGCCCTATCACAACCTTACATGTGGCGCTCACTTATATTGGTAAATTACATGGATCATCAGTTTCTATGGGCTGAAGTACACTTTTCTGAGGAAAAGGTGTACTAAAACCCCTCTTGTGGCCCAAAATAGTACTTAGGCGCAGTGAAAGCAACATATATTTCTGTAAAAAAGGTGAGGTGTACTAACCAATCAAAACCTGACACCTGTCAGAGCATAATTGCTTAGCCAATCAGGTGCTCCCAAATTAGGGTGACATCAAGGTACAACAGTCATTTCAAACAGTATAAATAGTCCTTGAAATCAGGGGAAAGGTACGTTTTTCAGAGTATAGTACTATTATTTTGCCATAAATTCTCTCTCTCTCTCTACTTTCTCTCTCTAAAAGTTCCTTCATATCCCTGATACCTGACTTAAGCTTTGGAGGGGGAAATACCACCCAAACCTCCAGGGTGGTCCCTTTTTTGCAGGTTTCAAGGCAGAGCTCAGGTCTGGTATTTGAGTTCAAGCGTTGTTGCACAAGTCTCCAAATTGAGAACCTACTATTGGGGATTGTAGTATTGGTTTACTAGTTTTGCACTATGTAACATTTAGAATTGCACATTAGTTCAAAAGGCAAACTCCAATCTAGAGCTTGCACGATGGGGGCAGAAATAAGAGCTATTTTCAAAGTTTCAAAAGCCTTAATACAAGACTCATCAAACTCAAAATCAACATCTTTTTGGAGTAGATTCGTCAATGATTTGGCTATTTGAGAAAAATCCTCGATGAAACGCCGGTAAAAACCCACATGTCCAAGGAAAGCACGAACTCCCATCACCGAGTTACGTGGCGGAAGCTTCTCAATAACCGAAACCTTTGCCGGATCCACTTCATGCCCTTCTTCGACACTTTATGCCCAAGGAAAATGTCTTCCTCGACCATAAAGTGACACTTCTCCTAATTCAGGACGAGGTTCGTCTCTTGACACCTTTTCAATACACATTCAAGATTAACCAGATATGTGTCAAAAGACGAACCACACACGCTAAAATCATCCATGAACACCTTAATAGAATCCTCTAGCATGTTAGAGAAGATTGCTGTCAGCCTGTCATACACCTTTGAAAAGTGGATTGCGCATTACACAAACCAAAGGGCATCCTTCGATATGCGAATGTCCCATACGGACAAGTAGATGTGGTTTTCTCTTGGTCATCCGGATGAATGGGGATTTGAAAAAATCCAGAATAACCATCGAGAAAGAAAAAGTGTGAATGACGAGCAAGCCTCTCCAACATTTGGTCAATGAAGATAAGGGGGAAATGTCCTTGCGGGTCGATTTGTTCAACTTCCTGTAGTCAACACAGACTCTCCACCCAGTGACAGTTCTAGTGGAGATTGTTTCTCCTTTCTCATTTTCAACTATAGTCATGCCTCCCTTTTTTGGAACCACGTGAATCGGGTTCACCCACTTGCTATCTGAGATAGCGTAGATGATTCCCGCGTCATGCAGTTTCATGATCTCCTTTTTCACAACCTCTTTGAGGTTGGGATTGAGCCTTCTCTGATGCTCTATGGAGGAGGCATTACTATCGATGAGATGGATACTATGCATAGCAAGAGAAGGGATTATCCCCTTCAGGTCTTTAATCAAGTACCCAATGACATCTTTATATTTTTGTATTATCTCTATCAATTTTGATATAGAGATGTCATCAAGACTCGAACTGACAATAACAGGATAAGTACATGCATCATCAAGAAAAACGTATTTGAGAGAGGATGGAAGGGGGTTTGAACTCCACCTTTGGAGGAGGCTTAGAACACTCCTCTGTTTCATTGGATGTAGCTAGAACCTCAAATGCTTCATTTTGTGTCTCCTCAATGGTAGCGTCAAGAAGCATGAAAAATTCGTTCACCTCTTCCATGTCCAAGCTAGAGGCTTCAGTAAGAGTAGCATACAACTCATCCCCTGTGTGAACCACATTCGTGGCATCCTCTATCTCATCCTCCACTAGACTTACCCGTCAAATTCTCTCCATCATAGGCCTCTTCAAAGTATTAGAGAACTCAAATACAACCTGCTCATTAAGTTTGTCAGCTTCGAAAGGATTATAAAGAGGTTAATGGATGTAGTGACTTCATATATGGGCCACTTAACACAGATATTTATATGAAAGTCCCTGATGGACTGAAGCTACCAAAAAATCACATGTTTAGGGAGATGTTTTCAACAAAATTGAAAAAGTCACTCAATGGGTAAAAACAATCTGGAAGAATGTGGTATAATCGTCTTAGTGAGTACCTATTGAAAGAAGGATTTAAAAATAATCAAATCATTGCCTATGTATTCATTAAGCGATCTAAATCAGGATTTGCCATCATTGTTGTATATGTCGATGATTTGAATATTATTGGAACTCCTTGCGAACTCGAAATGACTGCAAAATACAGGAAAGAATTTGAGATGAAAGATCTCGGGAGGACAAAGTTTTTCCTTGGCTTGCGAATGGAACATTTGAGAAATGGGATTTTTTTCCATCAATCTAACTATACTGAAAAATTCCGAACGTTTTTCCATGGATAAAGCCCACCTTATAAGTTCTCCAATGATAGTGCGTTCTCTAAATGTGAAAGATGATCCATTCAAACCACGAGAAGAAAACAAAGAAATTCTTGGTCCTGAAGTACCATATTTAAGTGTAATTGATGTCGTAATGTACTTGGCTATCAATACTCGACCTGGCGTATCTTTTCTAGTTAGCTAGATACACCAATGCAGCAACAAAGAGACATTGAGGTGGAGTCAAACACTTATTACGTTATATTTGAGGAACACAAGACCTTGGATTATTCTATCAATCGAAACCAAATGCGTCACTCATTGGATATGAAGATACTGGGTACTTATCAAATCCACAAATAGGCTAAATCTTAATCAAAAAATCTATGCACTTATGGAGCTACTGCCATATCTTGGAAATCTACGAAGCAGACTTTGACGGCCACATCATCAAATCATGCGGAACTAATTGCTCTTTATGAAGCCTGAAGGGAATGTTTATGGCTAAGGTCAATGATCAACAATATCCAATAAGAATGTGGAATGAAAACAATTCCAACAATTCCAACTATCACCTACAAAGATAATACTGCATGTATCAACCAAGTAAGCGAGGGGTACCAAAGGAGACAGAACTAAACATTTATCACCAAAGCTCTTCTTCACATGACCTCCAAAAGGAAGGGAAGATAACATCCAACAAATCCAATCATGTGAGAAATTTGCATATTTATTTACCAAATCCCTTTCGGTGAAGAAATTTGAAGAATCAGTCCGAAATTCAGAGGGAGTATTATATGCTTGCACTCTTTTTCCCTTCGATATATTTTTTATCCCATCGGCTTTTTTCTGACAAGGTTTTTAATAAGCCAATTTATTATAGCATATATGATTACGTGGACGTTTTACTTTTTTTCCCTTATTCAGGTTTTTATCCCATTAGGTTTCACCTGATAAGGTTTAATGAGTCAACTAATATCTCCTCTTTTTTCAACATGATGGGCATTCAGGAGGGAGTGTTAAGGGTCAAAATATAAAGGCCACCTATTTGAAATTCATATATAGCATTTATTATTATTGAAAAACACACCTATATATGAGTTAGTAGGTTGAATAATAGTTGAAATCATATATAATATTAAAGCAAGAAAACTTCAGCCTATGTGGCAAGACATGAAGCTTCCTCGGCTCTCCTTCACCCTCAACTTTCCAGCTTTTTCTTTGGTTATGCCACGTGGCACAAATGTTTTTCTAATCACCCTATCCTCCATCGAGTGCATTGTGCAACAAATAGGGTAATAAAATCAATTACAATAACTAAGGAAATTAATCAAGCTTCTATCAATTAAGGAAACAAATCAAATCTTATTATAACCAATTATTATAATTCAACCAATATTAAAAAAAAAAAAATAACGCTTCCCTTCAAAAATCCATTATGCTATATATAACTATATGAGGAGTATGTTGAAGAAATATTAAATGCACATCAACACATAGGGTTAAGAAGATGAAAGTTTCGAAGGAGTTTCATTCTTTAATTGTCAATAAAATGAGAAGGGGTTTATATAGTTATGTTGTACAGAAAATTCCAAATCATTTTTCATAACCAACTTGCCATGCCTCACAAGTTACGGCTCATAAAAATTGAAACCACTGGTACACAAATACAAAAGCTAAACTTGCTGATAACATAGTATGATAAATGCTTTCTATCATCTAATATAAAGCCTTTGACTTAGCTATTTTTGTCATGTATGTTGTATAGAGTGTACAAGATAACAACAAGACTCATGATATAACTTACGTTCGCTTGATATTTCATTTTGTACTAACTTAGGGCCTGTTCTCTTCAGCATAAAACAACTGAACTGAACTGAATTGAATTAAATTGAATGTAATAAATATATAAATAATATTTAAACAATAATAACATGAATATTAAATAATTATTATAATGATAAGTAATGATAATGAATATTAATAGTATTTTGGATATTTTTAAATGATAGTTATGAATAAATAATATTAATAATCATAAATTATTATTATTAATAATATTAATTAATAATAATTATTTTATATTATTTGTATTAATATATTAATACTTGATGATATGATTATATAATAACAATAATATATAAGAAGTAAATTAATATTACTATTTTAGTAATTAGATTTAATAATGTAATAATATATTTATTAATAAAATTAATGATTGGGTCGGATCGCGCAAAATTGCATCATAAACTGTTTTGACGCGATTTGATTTGTTTATGGGCTAAAAAACGTGGGTTCATTTGTGCTTTTGACCTAAACCATGTTCCTTCTAATAATAATAGTAATAATAATGAATAAATCTATTGTAAACAAAATAATAGAAATAATAATAACAATAATAATAATAATAATAATATAAAATAAATAATAATAAATAAGAGTAATTAGTAAAATAAATTAGACCAACATAATAGTAATATTTAACAAAATGATTATAAAAGAATGGAGTTGAACTGAACTGAACTGAACTGATCTAAGCTAAGCTGAGCTGAACTGAACTGAGTTGAACTGAACTGAAAATAAGCTGGGGAGAACAGGCCCTTAAATGGTCCATGTTTTTCATCAATCTATAAGATAAAGAACATAAAGTCATATACAATAAAGAACATTAGCTATTTAACAGATGATAAATTTCCCCTTGATTTAGTATGTTTACTATACTCTAAAGAACATAAAACATTTCCTTCAATCTTGCAGAAATTGTACAATATAGAAAAGAAATATAGAGCAACTTTTATTTATCTAATCGGCCTAAGCATACAACAACGCCGACTCAATTATTTTTCATTCAATTTTGCTCCCAATAGTCCCAACTATCCATTATGTTAGTAAAAACCCATTGCTCAATTTTAAAAACATTAAAATAGTATTTGCTTTTAACTCTCAATCTATTTTCAAGCAGCAAAAATGAAGAAATATTATTCATCAAAATTTATTATTATAAGAACCCTTTTCCATAACAAACCAAGAACAATTTATAGTAAGTAAAAAAAATTGATCTACACTCATATATGTTTCAGAGTATGAAGATTTTAAACTAATAAATTATTGTTTATTGCGAGAAATTGAAGGATGTTTTGGTTTATATTTATAGATATGTTCTGGATATATAGATATACGGTAACACCCTGATTTTTATACTAAAAACTAAGACATAAAATATAAAAAACGGATGGATAAATGGGTGACGAATGGGACATAGCACCACCCAAATCTAATCTAATGTGTCACCAGCTCCATCCAACAAACCACCACCGACTTTTCATCTATTTAATATGGGCTTTTATCTGTTTTCGAAATTTGGGTGAAATAGATAATTGAATATCCATTTAAATTGATCATCCTTATCTACACCCTAATTTTAGGAAAAATATCAATATATCATAATATAAAAAAATTTCTTATTTTTTTTATCAACCTTTAATGTAACCATTTACTATAAATATGCACCGAATCAAATTTGAAATATAAATATATTGATTAAACAAAAGATTTTCCATGCTATTTGCACGGGTCTAGAAGCTAGGAAACTCTTTAGATCTCAATTAGAAGAAACAACAACTACTAAGTTAAATAAAGTACCCATCAAAAAAAAAAGTTAAATAAAGTTAACATGTGTTCATAATATGTCCTTTTTGAAATTATGCTAGATTAAAGAAGAAAGAAAATTAGCTAACTCTTTAAATATCAATGAATAGATGTTAGGATTATATCATATTCAAGATCAATTTCATCATCAATGGGCATAATCACTTAGAAACTAATATATATAACCAGGATAACCAGGTTTATATCCATTACACGAAATTGTCAAATCTAAATAAATCGGTTGATTATTTTATTGAAAACTTTAAGAAATTCTACTAATCATACTATATAAGTTTAAACAATAGCTGAACAAACTTGACGTGCTAAATTTATTCAAATATTATACTTAGACCATGATATTTATAGTGGGACTAAAAAGTGGCAACATGTACAAAAAAACAAAGAATCAAAACTTAACGTTTTAGAATGTTTATAATCACAAATAGGGTTGTGTTTATTCATTAGATTTTCCTATGAAACTTTTTTTTTTTGATAGACAATGACAATGTTGAACATTAGCATACAACAGTTATAAAATTATCAAGGTATATAAAATAAACAATATATTTGATACTTTCTAATATATATAAGTAATGATAAATAAAATATAAGATTTGAAATTATTAATTGAGGGATAAATGAATATAAAAAAAAATCACATAATGCAAGATAACCACAAAAATTAAAAGTCATAAGTTGCTTTAAGTAGAAGGATCATTCCAACCATGAAAGTCTAAATAGTATTCTGAGACAAAAGAGAATAAAATGTATTTGGATTACTCTAGAACAAAGAGGGTATTAAAGATTAATTTACATTAATTTTCAACGTAACATACAATGATACAAGACTATAAAACAAGTATATATAACGAAAATAATATAATTAGACTTTTGTGACAGGTCATTGAAGATTCTCATTTATGTGTAATTATTCCCTTAAATTGTAAAATCTGCCAATTTTTTTTTTGAATAGATAACGCCTGTCAAAGTTCCCCGTGGCATGGTGGTTCGGTGGGTGGTGAAAAGTGGGTTGCCAGGTGCGGTATAGTGATGGTGTAAGACAACAAGAAATTGGGGGTGAGTGGAACTGCATAAAGCGGGAGCGAAAATAGTTGTATGATTGAGTATAATAGTAGTGCAAATTGTGTTTTTATCAGAGCTTCCGAGTGAAGCTACAGGCAGATCGGCAAATTTTTCAATCAATATGTTTTATTCTAAAATGATGGTTTGTAATACGTCCTACCATAATATTAACTTAATTAGTCACTGAACGCACGAGTCATAAATCAGTTTTGAACATTTTTTGTTACATGATATGACTATAAAAACTTTGAATCATGAGCTAATATCACACTACGTTTTCAAAAGAAATGTCTTAAAATCTTAAAATTATATTTAAAAAAATCTCGTGCATTTTGAACGGGTCCAACAACTTTAATTGACAAAAATATTTCAATCACCATAATCGATGTGATCATGAGTTATGGATTTCAAATTTTAGAATGCAACTCCCGGGTTATAAGTCATTAGTCATAATTGTGCAACAACTCACGAGTTGTAAGCCATTTTCACCCTAATCAATGGAGTACTAATTATTACAAATAAGTGATATGTCATAATTTAACTCACGAGTTGTAAGCCAATTTTAAATTATTATTAACTTACCCTAAGCAAGGTACATGTTTTTATTTCATAAAACTATATACTAAAATATTTCCCTAAATCTTTAGTAAAATTTTATTCATACATTATATATTGTACGATACAATAAGGATATAGCACAGTTATATTACATTTGTGAGCACTAAATTTTTTTCTAATATTACATCGTTGGTAGATTAAAGAAAATGATAAACAACATTAGGATAATATATTCTAGATGATTTATATTGTACAATATAATTAACAAGGATATAGCATGGGTAACATAAATCATAATGATGCAACGCATGAGTTGTAAGCCAGTTTATAATTATTTTGAATACAAAATCATAAAATTTTAATTCAGCAGCTAATAGCTCAATTATACATTTTATATTCTTTCAACTTTATATGCATGTATTCTAATAATTATACATTTAATATATTTGGAACAGAAAAAAACTACTTAATAAATTAAAGGATTCCCGTGCATTATGCACGGGTCCAAAAACTAGTGTATTATAAATACCATATACTCAATAAGCAATTCACACGCACAAGTGCAATTAGAGAATACTTTCCTCTCATAAATTCTTGTGCTTCTTTATTTCACAACACAAAAATCCTTTACGACGATTAAGCTTCTTTAAAAAGGGGCCTCCTCCTAAGCTTGAAATGGGCCTGCCAAAGAAGAAAACATCAAAAACAAAACCCTTGGACAATTTCAATCTTTTGCCCTGCTATTTCCTTCTACTTCTCCCCTGTTTTCTTCTTCTGCTTTCACCGCAATAACCAAAAGCTCGCACAAACTCTCAGTGTGCTAGTGTTGTTTCACAATGGGCAAAAAGCAGAAGCAGAAGGTAACTCTACCACCGCTACTCCCACCTGAAGTACCCGAAGAAGAAATTGAAGTTTCGGATGAAGATGTCAATTTTGTTACTAAAAATCGTGCTTATGCTGGTTTTGTTTCTCGTTTGGATACTCAATCTATCACCAAGTATGAATATTTAGCTTTTTTGTACTTAATTGTTGTTGGTATTGCATTGTTATTTCAGTTTCATGTTCTGTTAAGTCCAAGAAATATTATGTGGGTGGTATTTTTTCAATGATAATTATGTTGGGAAATTGGGTGTATTAGAATTAAAGCTGAATGACCAAATTGAAGAATTTTGTTGGATAAGTATTTGTTAAGGGGATGTAGTAAGCATGTTTAGGGAGATACTGGTTGGACTGCATATGTTCGGAGGTTTGTAGGTATGTTTTTGAGGTATGTTTTTGAGGTTTATATGTGTTTAGTAGGACATCTGGATAAATTTTTTAATCTGTGTAGGCATGTGAGTCGTGTTGCGAATACAAAGGAAGATGATTTGGAAGCATTGTATGAGAAACGACTGCGAAAGAAAACACTTGAGAACGAGGAAAAGAAGGGTATAGAGGTTGATCGTGTTGACGCGCTTCCAGTTAAGACCTTGGACGGAAAGCTTTATTATAAGACAGGTTTGCAATCTAAACTCACTTTTAGTTGGGGTGGTTTAGAAGTCATTGCTGTAGCTATTGTAACTAATATGCTTACTCAATTCAGTCCCAAAAGAAGCAAAAAAATCTGAAGATTCTGACAAAGAAAATGAGAATGAAGGAGATAAAGGTGTCTTTAAATTAAACAAAGCAGAAAGGAGAGCAAAGTTGAAGAAAAAGAAGAAAGACGAAAAGAAGCAGGGAAAAGAACTTGATCAGAGTGAGGAAGATGTACCTCAGAACCCTCAATCTGATGTTTTGGTAAGCTTATTTACGCTGGAGCTGATTTATGTAGTTCTAATATATGCAAATTACAAAGGGTCACAAAATAGTTGGAATGAAGGAGAATGTCATTAAATTTAATCTTCCAGTTTTGTTGATTGGACTATGAGAGCATGTACAATGGGGTTCTTGGGAGTGCTCTCCAACTAGCTCTTCAAGGAAAGAGAAATTGGAGAACTACTTCTTAGCCAACAATGGGGCTCTTGGATGGGGAGGAGATACAATTTGGGAGAAATGGGAAATGCCTCGCCATTGCCCCAACGAATTAGTTGGTGACACATGATGATGACACAAAGAAATGAGTTTCATTATTTGACATGGGGACCATTACATAGTGAAGAGTGGAGAGCTCCTTAAAGAGCTTTATTGTTGTTAGGTGTTTCTTAGATATAGTTTTTGAGAGTAGCCTGAAGAGAGAATAGTAGAGAGTTTATTGGAAAGCCATTAACATTGTACATGCTCTAATGGATCACCCAAAATCTACAATAGTTAGGAATATTAAGACATTGTATTGACACTAAATCTTCAATCTGTGTACATCAAGACAGAAATGCGGTTCTGAGTTTTATAATGTATTCAGCTCCACCGAAAACGGTCTTTTTCTTGTTGGTTGGCATTCAAGCTTCTCTCCTTTGCTCTTTCTCCTTTGGACATGCCTCGTATG
Organism: Beta vulgaris subsp. vulgaris; assembly: GCF_026745355.1. Lineage (NCBI taxonomy): Eukaryota > Viridiplantae > Streptophyta > Magnoliopsida > Caryophyllales > Amaranthaceae > Beta > Beta vulgaris. The sequence continues at coordinate 23,583,902 of NC_079203.1, forward strand.
TTGAGTTGTAGGACCTTTTCTCATGTGCTTAAGAAGATTGCTACTGTTTAAAGTTCCATTATGATATTTCATAAATTCTAAGTTTTTTATACCCAATCCTTTTTGTTGCCCATTTATCATTGTTTCTTCAACATCAATCAATCTGTCTTTCGTAGGTCTAGTGACTTAGTCAGTGGTTCATCATTCTCCTTATTATATGGTCTGCTCTAGGCTTCAAGCAAACAAAGCAACCTCTCATTATTCTTTCTAGATAATGTACAAAACTACAAAGAATATCTTAGGATTCCAACTAGGAAGGACAAGGAATTGGGTTCAAACCAAACTTCCAACAAGAAGACATTAATTATCCTTCACCTCTCAAGAAACGCTTTGATTTCCTCTCCTTCACACCTTCTTCCGACTTTTTTCCCCCCCAAATCAATGGAACTGCCACCATCTTGATCTAACTTCTGTTTACCAACACTTTCTTTCTTCTCTCTCATCTTTTCGATATATCTTCAAGGGTTTTCTTATGTTTGTTGCTCGATCTAAGTTCTTTATTCAATTCATATTTTTATTTTAATTTTCCAGGTCTTGTTGTGGCTTCATTCTGGTTTCAATTTGATTGTAGCTCTCCATTCAATCTCATTTCCCTCCTTGCAGCACATGATTCTTAATGTGTCTTGCAAAATTTGTTATCTACACTAATTTATAGTAGCTTTTATTATCTAAGTTTTTCTAAAGGTGTTGGATTGATTAGACCTTGCTATTTGTTTTTTTGTTGGCTTTTGATCAATGAAATAATGTATCTCTTTGCTTAATTTTTTTGTTGTATAGATTTTAGTTTGAAGCTCATAGTTTGAAGATTGTAATGGTAAATAGTAGGGTCTAAAAGTTTTGGGTCCGTGGTTCATACTTCTTGTGTGGCATCCAAGAAAGATATTTGTCTTTTCGGTTGCTTTTGGAATATAACCTCTTAAGATTATAGGAAGATCTATTTCAAACCTATTGAGAGAAGGGAAAAAGGAAGAAAATGCTCATGCAGTCATGCCATTCTATCTTCACTAACAAGACAAGTATTAACGTTATTAATGATCGACAAGTGTCTGTGTTATTTTGCTTCTCGATCTTAATTAAGGAACTGAATAACTATCCTTAATCAAGTCACTATTGTGTTTCCCAAGAAGATCTTTACATTTTAGTACACATAATTGGTATACAACAACAACAATAAAGCCTTAGTCCCAACTCCCAAAATCATTTGGGGTCGGTTTAGGAAATCGTTGTGAAATAAAAAAAAAAGTGGGGAGTTAATGAAAATAAAACAAAACAGAGATATAAAGTGAAATTAGTAAAAAGTAAAACAAAAAGAAAAAAGAAAATTAAATATACAAGGGGTACGAAAAATAAGAAAAGTTAAAAACGAAAAATGAATAGATAAACAAAATAAATACATTTGAAAATATCATATAGAAGAGAGCCAAGAAAAGACGCGGGAGAGAAAAAAAAAACAGCTTCGCAGGGAAAACAAATGAAAAGGTTAGAGAAAACCTTAAGAAAGGGAAAATGTAAACAATGTTCAATGGAAGAGATTTGCAAAACGCAAGAAGTAAACTAAGAGTGATCAAAAGGGGAGATATATCAAGTCACGACAAGTCATCGACTTATATTCTCTTCCTCCACTCTGTCGTATCCAACGCCATATTTTCCTCTATCCCAAGTAGACTCACATCATTCTCAATCACCTTCATCCAAGTTTTTTTTAAGTCTTCCCCTACCCTTTATGACCCTATCACTTTGCCACCCTTCCAGTATCCTAACCAGGGCATCACTTGGTCTCCATCTTACATGTCCAGACCATTATAGAGGATTCTCCATCATCTTAAAGTCAATTGGTGTAACCCCTACTTTCTTCCTAATAATCTCATTCCTCACTTGATCTTTCTTATATGACCACATTCAACATAACATGCACATTTCCGCCACATTCATCTTATAAACGTGACAATGTTTTACTGCCCATCACCCCGTGTCGTCTAATTGTCGTGTGGTAGAATTACACATAGTATAATTGATATATCTTTTATGTAACTAACACAGGCCTTTTCCGTATTGTGTTTCAAGATGTTCAATTTTTTAACTTCTCGGTAGCTGACACCTTTGGCTTTGGTCTTTGATTTTTTAGTTTAATGCTTTGGTTGTAGTTGTAACTTGTAGAAAAAATACGTCTATGCTTTCATTTCAGAGATTTTCCTTTGGCAAGATTTTTTTTCCTCACCCTAAGAAGAGCTTAGTTCATTTTTCCAAAGAAGTTCTCCATAAATAAATTTATTTTAAGGAATGTCAAAATTTTGTATATGGTGTGTTGGTGATAGACATGTTAATAAGTGATTTGATCAAAAAATCCAGCCCTAACTCAAGTCGACCCAATTGTATGGGTCTTGAACAAGTTTTTACATTCTAAAACCTGCTATGACCTGGCCACCCATAAGCATGTAAAGTAACGTGTGGTTAAAGGCAAAAAGATTTGATAAATATTTTTTGAAACAACTAGCATAAGTGGAAAGTGATACAAGAAAATAAAGTAAGGTTTTCTTATATCATTTTAATGATTTAATCCCGTGTTTTTTGGTGTTCTTCTCAAATAACCCCTCCTGATTGACAGTTCTAGTGCTGGGTGATTATTACTAACTGATTTCTGGATTAATTGTTATAACTGAACAACTAAACAAGTTCTTAGCGATTTTATATCAAAACAAACGGGCCTTTTTACTGATGAACATAAATAAATGAGCAATTAGTGAATGTTAACAGACAAGTTGTTCCTATTTTGTTTTATTTCCATTTTTTAAAATATATATAGACAACTTATGTTATTGTGTTTGTTTTCAAATTTTTTTTACCAAAAAAGAGTTTCAGAACCTCTTAAGCGTGGTTCATTTTGTAAATCAACGAACAAACCAATGTTCCAATCTCAGGTCATTTTCAACTTTATGAAATCCCTCACTGGCTGTCTATATGGATTTTTGTCCACTTGAGGAATATAACTTTTTGTAAGAAAATGCTATTGTTTAGTAGATACTAGATAATGTATGCATTTTTTGAAGTGTCCTGATTATAGTGTAGAAAATTTTGCATTCTTTCTCAAGAGTTACTGTTTTGCTACTACTTATACTTGTTGGCTATAGGTTGAGGTGAAAGAAGATCTTACTGCTGCAGAAGTTGCTGAAGCTAAGCAACTTAAAATTGCAGAGTTGGGTACTGCCTTGCTTGCAGATCCTGAGTCAAATATAAAGTTTCTGAAAGAGTTGCTAAGCTTATGTAAAGATGGTGATAAATCTATTGAAAAGGCAGCATTGTTATCTTCCTTAGTTGTCTTCAGAGATATAATTCCTGGGTAAGAAATGCTTTTGGTAATGCTCCTTCATTAGCATCTCAACATAAGTCTGGTCGTTTCTTATATATATGCTGGTTGTATGTTGCAGTTACCGCATCAGGCTTCCTACCGAGAAGGAGCAAGAAATGAATGTTTCTAAGGGTGTAAAGAAGACGCGATATTTTGAAGCAACACTTTTGTCATCATACAAGGTTTGTCCTTGTTTATGCAGTTGTTTGGTCTGTGCATCATTTAGCTGTCATTCATTATTGTTGTTACTGGTATTAATGAAGTCATGAAGAGAATTAAAATCAAGAATATTTGATCTCTCAGCTCGCTCTCTTCATTGCCGGCGAACTTGACAAAAATAATATTCATAGTGACATGTATGAATTATCGTGGGCAATGTCAATGGATCTAAAATCATGCTTACTGTCGATTGACTGCTTTGCGATGGCGTCCCTGTTAACATGAAAACTTGATCTGATAGCATTGTCTGGTTTGTGAAGCTGTTGGAATGAACCTGGATGTCCTTTGATTTAATGTTTTGGACATAATGGTTTGGACATTGCTAGATGATGTAAATGAAGATATGTCTATGTTTTTTTGTTTGATTGTCTCTTCTCCTTCCTGTTTTGTTACTAATGGTGTAGAGCTGAAAAAGAAAATGGAGAAACTTGGGCAAGCATTTTCTTGCACATTATCAAATGGCTTCCTTTAATTTGAAGTATTTACTCCAGTCAGTTCGCTTTCTACTTATGTTTCAGGGTTTGACTTTAATTTGCTAGCATTTTTGTTCCATGAAACTCAAAAAGAGCCTCTGACATGCTATTTTGTACTGTCATCTCTGTCATAATGTGAAGATGTCATGCAGGAAGCTAAAACAGTTGCATTCTGTAGTGAACTGAAATCTGGGCAGAGTAAGGGAAGAAGAGATGATTTGGATTAATTAAGTAAAAACACTATCTAAAGATAGAGTTACCAATCTTTTGAGTTGCTTTGAGTCACTCCCAAAACTAACAAACAAAGTATCTCTTAACAATGTTCTTCGTTCTTTTCTCTTTCAATACTCTGTATAGATAGTCTGATTTCTTTCTCTTTCGTATAACTAAATCACTGCTTCTCCCTCGATCTACTTCTAACAAAAAAACTAATGCAATATCTATGATACCCTTCCCTTTGCCAGTTCATTTGCACATTCTATTCAAAGATGGATAACGGAGGCTAGCTGCCTAGCTAGTTATGGAGAGCAGGAAATCAGTGGCAGGGCCAGGATTTTTGTTTTTCGGGGGATGGAACTAAATATAGTAGTTACCACTTACAATGAACTTAAATTGTCGTAGTTTTAAGTGGATATAAACTAAAATATATATGAAAATATAAATATAATTTTTTTATTATTACCTTATTGTATAAGTTTTTTAAGTTGATGGCAGTATGATATTATGCAATATCATTAAATTGTTATATAGATTAAAAGGGGGTAAATGTAGAAGAGGTAGTATGGAATTTCAAACTTTTGAGTATGTGTACAAACAGTTTCCAATAAACATATGAATAGTATATTTGTCAACAGCTGCTTGTTAGATGTAAACAGTACTAATTTTTAAAAGAAAAGTTGAAGCAAGATATAATGTACTTTTGGAGTAGCATTCGTAAAAAATATAGTAATAATGACAATCTATATAATAGTAAGCAAAAAGTCCAGATCCTCCTACAGAGAGGAAAAAGCAGTGCATAAGTATATAAAATGTAGAGAATGGATTTAGCTGTCATAAAAGGCTACAAATTTGAGAAGTAAAGGAAGACAGAGTTTGGGGAACACAATGTATTAGGATGGAATATAAGCTGTTATTGCTCACTCTATTGCTTCACTGTTTACAAACAATGACATCTGACAGCAGATTGTGAGGTAGAAGTCCATTTTTTTTTGCTCCTTCAGGTCCAAAGCCTTTCTTCAGCAGTACTTTCTGTAGTTCCTTTGGGATTTGAGAACTTGGAGATATTGAGATGTTCTTCAATGATGTTTGATTTATCATGAGCCCATTTTATCTAGTTGGCTCATCATTGTTACGTGTTTTAAGGAGCTTCACTCCAATCTTTAAGGAGCTTCAATCCAACATGAAGGATGTCCAACTTCCTTTTATTGTTATCGAAGTGCTGTAATAGGCCATTTTTCTCAATTGTCTGGCAAAGAGATAGCTACAAAACATCCCATTTAATATATGTTGAAGACCTACCTAAAAGTGTTCTGAGCTCTCTTTCTGTTTTGGTTGGGCTCCTGTGGTTATCTAAGTAAGGGTTATGACTCAGGCCTCTTTGCTTCAAAATATTTTTTTGAAAAATGCAGTTAATATAGGCTCAGAACATTTTATCCAAGTTGTTTTTACAAGTGTAGATAAGTACAAATGGAGGCAGACCCTTGTTGCCTCTAAGGAGGAGAATGTGCATACCGGGCCTAAAATTTTACCCCACCCTGCTTGATTGCCATAAACCACGAGAGAGAAGTTAATTATAGGATATGGCCCCTCTCGTATACCTCAATCTTTCTAATCTGATGTTAAATAGTTATGTTATAGAACTTTGAGATTTTATGGAGAGGCTAATTTGACTTATCAGCTGACATGTCTTTACTTTTCTTTCTGTGATTACTTCCATTACTAATTCTAATGTTATCTTCTAGGTGATTGGCTAACATTCATTTTTCATTGGTTTCCAGGCTTACCTGCAGAGGCTAATTACGTTACAACGCCTCCCTGAGTTCAACCGTGTAGTTGTTCGCTGTTTCTGCACTTTGCTTGATGCCCACCCACATTTCAACTTTAGCGATAACTTAATATCAGCTGTTGTAAGGAATCTGTCTTCTGGGGATGATGTTGTGAGGTTCGGTTTGGTTTATGTATTGCTCACCATTTCATGTTAAATAACTTCAGCTCTTTCCTTTACTTTGAAGGGTATGTTGCTCTATGTATCTGCAGTCTGCTTCTCAAAATCTGCTTTTATATGATACAGTGATCATATCATTTTGGTTTCAGTTTGAACTGATGAAAAAAGTTGCAGCTCCTACTCTTAGGAACTCGTCTCCTTTAAATCAATAGTTAAAGGTCATTTTTTGGAGTAGTATGTAGCTTTGAGTATATTCTGAGTTTATATAAGTCTTTACTTAACATTGAAAGTAGCATTGAGTAAACTATGTTCTCTCTCGTTATTTTTTTTAAGTGTTATTTAAGGCAGGTTATTTATTTATTTTTTTATAATTACTGTTGCTCTATATTCCCATCGTAAACTTTTGACAACTTCTCCCGTATTATCATTTCTGATGAGAATTGCATTGAGTAGATCATTCACACTATTTTTCTTTCCAACTCAGATTTTTTTTTTTGATAGAATTTGTGTATGTGCTCTTTACTACTTTATTTACCTCCTTAATTCCTATATTTATGATTAAAAAGGAATGGAAACCTGTAGATGTTGGTGCTGGCCAGTGAGGCAGGGATTTTTATCTCTCTCTTACTTAACAGTCCCTCCCCTGGTTAGCAGTTTAGTACGTTCCCTACATCAATTGCATGTTGTTCTTTATATAATTGAGTTTACTTACAATTAGGTATTGTTGACCATGATTTTGTAGAGAACATCATTGATTATGTGGTTTGAAGGCTTCAATTTTTGCATATGTTTTTTTTTTTTTTTTCTTTTCTGCATATGTTTATTTTTCTTTTTTGCTATTTTTTTGTTTTTTGGTTTTTTTTATTTTATTTTTGATTTTGGAAACCTGTAATGTTTGTTCTTTTTTGGACATGATATCATTTGACCTAAGTCCTGATTTGTATAGGGTTAACATCCCCTTCAAGTCCTATTAATATAATATCTCTTTTACCTATTTTCCCCACCCAAACCAAAAACAAAAAAAAAAACTAAGATGACATTATTGAGCAGCAAAGAGTAGTTGTTTCTGCTCTTTTTCTTTACAAGTTAGTTCTAGTTATTTATACATGATAATAATAATAATATAGGGTCTGCTACACTAGATCTCATATGATTTACAATATCATAAAAAGTTTCAGGTCTCGTAACTTATCTGTTGATACTACAGCAATTCCGTTTTAGATACTACATTACCGGGTTGTGAGCTTTTTCTAATATTGCTTAACTTGCATTTGTAATTTGTGTTTACATGAATTACTTTGACTTGTTTACAGGAAACATTGCTCTACTACAATTCAGTCTCTTTTCAAAAATGAGGCGAAGCATGGTGGAGAGGCAACTGTTGAGGCTGTACAACTGATTGCGAATCTCGTTAAAATTTATGATTGTCAACTGCACCCTGACTCTATTGACGTAGGTGTTATTGCACGTAATTTTCGTGCTTGATATTACTCAGTTCTTGAATAAAAATTTAATGTTGCATACATGCGTCTAGGGTCAAGGTTTTGACATTGTTGTATGTGCATACATGCATCTTGTTTCCGTGTTGGTTTGATAGTTTACTGATTCTTATTTCATCTTTACTGTATATGGCATTGAATGACATTTTTCTTTCATTTAGGTATTCTTGGCAGGGTTTAGGGATTCTCATTTCTTTCATTTTTCTTTCATTGTATACCTGCTATAGTTATGGACAAATTGACGAGGTCAATTCAAGACGATATACCTTGGTGCATGATGTTTGCAGAAGATATTTTGTTGATTGATGAAACAAAACGAGTGAAAAGTAAGTTGGAATTATGGAGACAAACTTTGGAATCTCGAGGCTTTAAGCTGAGTAGAAACAAGACGAAATATGTGGAGTGTAAGTTTAGTAGGATCCAAAACAGAGAGGCAAGGGCGATTACCTTAGAATATAGATGGAAAGATTGTCAAAGGTTCTTAATTCTTCCGATATTTAGGATCTATTATCCAAAAGGACTGGGAATCGGATGGCGATGTCGCTCATAGAATTGAGTCAGGTTGTGATCCAGGCATGTCCCAAAGATTGAAGGAAAAATTCTACCTCACAACAATTAGATCAGCCTTGCTTACGACACGAAATGTTAGACAGTGAAACATTGTCACATGCAAAAGATGAATGTGGAGGAGATGTGTGTTTCACGTTGGCTATATGGTCATACAAGAAAGAATCGATTATTGAGGAAAAGGAATTATTTGGAAGAAAGTAGGAGTTACACCGATTGACTTTAAGATGATGGAGAATCATTGAAGATGGTTTTGGACATTACGGAGACCAAGTGATAAGGTTGTAAGCTTAGTTTCAAAAGGCGCAACCCGCACCGAGCTGCAAGGCGAAGGTGCACCTTTGATGCCAAAACCTTAAGATCGATTATAGGACATATTTTATACTGAAAAAAAAACTTAATTTTAACAACAATATTAGCTGCGATAATTTAAAATTTTAAGTTAGTGCTTAGTGCCATCAATACATTTTTTTTGCTTTTTAAAATTTTTTCTCTCCTCAAAAGTTATCTAATTTTTGCAATATGTTTTCTCTCTAATCTCAAAATAAAAACAGAAGAGAAGAGGAGGTGAGTCACTTAACTATGTAGAGGGGGGAAGTACCTAGAGGTTACAGGCTTACAGCTGCACAAGTTGATTACTAAAAGAAGAATGAAAGAAACGGAAAACAGAGCTTATTAGAGAGAGAATTAAAGGGAAAAAAAACAAACAAAAAGAACTAAATCAGAAGCTTCTCCGGCAACGACCACCAGCAGATCGGTGCCGGAAACCACAAGAGAAAAAACAAGGAAAGAAAGAAGATATAAAGAAAAGAAAGACGAAGAAGAAGAAAGGAAGACAATAGAAGCAGAAGAAGAACCGGCGAGAGGAGGTGACCACCAGAGACGACCAAGAATATCGGCGAGGACCAGCAACGAGTACAAGTAGAGAGAAACCTCGAGTTCTAGGGTTTCAACCAAGGTAATGTCGACGCAAAGGAAATAACGTTCAAAAACTAAAAATTATGGAAAACAAAAAAAAAGGAAAACAAGGATGTGTCCCACACGCGAGCTTTGAACCAAAAAGCGGTTGCCTGTTACGCTTCCAGGAAAGGCGCACAAAAGCGCACGTCTATGCTCGTCTCACATTACCTCGCGTGACCAATAAGATGTGTATATCTCACCGCCTTGGCTTGCCTTGCGCCAAGGTGTGCTTTGGGCGCGCTTTTTAAAATTAAGGTTGTAAGGGATAGGGGAAGATCTAAGAAAACTTGATGAAGGTGATTGAGAATGAAATATGTTAATGACTTTACTTGACTTTATATTGCTTCCCTTTTTACCCCTTCTTAGTTTACTTCTTGCATTTTGCAAACCTTTCGCGTTAAACATTCTTTACATTTTTTTTAGAAGATTGAACATTCTTTACATATTCCCTTTCTTAAGATTTTCTCGAACCTTTTCATTTGTTTTTCCTACAAAGGTATTTTTTTTTCTCTCTCCGTCTTTTCTTGGCTCTCTTTTATGATATTTCAAATCTATTTATTTTACTTATCTATGCTTACCATTTTCCTTTAACTTTTTGTATTTTCTTACCCCTTCTGTTTTTTTTATATAATTTTTTTCTTCTTGTTTTACTTTTATTAATTTCACTTTCTCCCTCTTCCTTGTTTATTCTTTTTAACTTCCGGCTCTTTTCTTGTTTCATTGGTCATGGTCTTTCTATGATGATTTATGTTAGCCGACCCCAAATCAGTTTGGGACTAAGGCTTTCTTGTTGCTGTTTAGGTATTCTTGGCTTTGTCATTCGATGAAGATCTTGCGAGAAAGACAGCTGATGATGATAAGGCTAAACGTAAGAAAAATAAGAGGGGAAAGAATTCTGATGAGCAAAGTCGACGTGCAGTCAGTGATAATAAGAGAAGTAAGCAGGAACTGGTATCAAAGACGAGAGAAGAGGTGTTTGCTTATGCCATCCATTGCGTGCAAGTTATTTTTGACCGAAATCTTATTTTTAGCATGTCACTAAGATTGAATTTTAAACAGGTAAATGCTGATTTCAAGGCTGCTTCACTTGCCTTAGATGAAACAGAACAAAGGAGGATGCAAGCTCGGACATTATCTGCCGTGTTTAATACATATTTCCGTGTTTTGAAGCACACGATACAGCTAGATACTATACGGTGAATTTTTGTTTTGCTATCTTATCCGATTTTACACTTTTACTTTCGTTTGCACACTCGGATTATCTGCCCATGCATAATTATGGTGTCTCTACTTCAATTCCAGATCCTAATGTTTTTGTATTGGAATCGTTCAATAATAAATCTAGATGTACTAGCATGAAGGCTCTGTTTGGCTGAGTGAAAAACATTTTCAACATAAAACAATTTTCCAGAAACAAAATACAATAGTAGATTAGTTTTCTTTTGCTTGGTTCTGTGCATGAATAGTCGGAGAGGAAAAGAAGAATGAAATGGATGAGAGGGGATAAATGGGAAGAAGGGAAGAAGGGAAGAGGAAGGTAAGGAAAGGGAGGTAGCATTCGTTTTTTGGAAAGGAAAATGGTTCTTCACATGAAGAGAAGAAGGTAAGGAATAAGGAGGAAAAAGTGGCATTCATTCTTTGGGAAGGAAAATGTTTTCCACCCTTGGGAAAACTATTTTTCACCATTTGGACAGCCGTATTTTACCCTTTACGAACCAAACTAAGGAGATGGGAAAATCACGTTTTCTTGAAAATGTTTTTGTTCAAATATCTAAGAAGAAACTTGAAATGATAGATAAGAAAAGAATATTTTGAAAGAGAAAAAGATAACTCAAGAGCTGCTGATCTCTCATCTTCTTACTCTCTTATGCTTTATTCATCGAACTTCTCAAGAATTTCGCACTCATATTTATAAACTCTTTTTTTTCCTCTGTCCCTCTTTCACTTTTCTTTGCTTAGTTACTTCATCTTTTGATGACAACTTTAGATATGTTGGGAGTACATTTCTGACTTTTTTGCTTTTTTATGGCAGCTATAGATACTTATCTTTCAATAGTAAGCACTAATTATCAACTCAACAAAATATCTTTAAAGTATTCTTTTTCGTTGTTTATTACTATTATTATATTAAATATAAATAGTTCTGAGCTTAAATTAAGACATACGTGTACCCAACACCCACGCCTGGGTGCAGGGAGCAGGCTAGGATAGATAATAGATGATAGAAATATTAGTAGATATAGGGCTTAAATTTCAAAGATTACTACTCTTTGACATACCTGCACAATGAAGCTAAAAGACCGCACCATCATATATTCAATTAGTTAGTTAGTTTTGTTATAGATGGTACAATCATTGCGATCTAATCTAAGCACCCAACTTTTCTACCATTAATGCTCACCACCAGATCACCTTTTTTTTTAGCTCATGAAATAAATCCACCTCTCGTGCATGGCTGCATATTACCCAACAAAGACTAAGCATACATCCACTCTACTTTTAATCTGAGAAGTCACAACCAACTCACAGTGAAGAGACGAAAAACCAAACTGCACCCTTATAACTCAGGATACAAGTGCCAGTTGATAAAGTAAGTTGGCTGCCGCACTTTCACTGCAACTATTTGTGCACACTGCACACAAGACGTTAACTATTATATGAACCTTCAGCCTTTTTAATAAAGCTGCAAACAGGGAAAGCTGTGGGATTTTGAGTTTTCAGAGAATATGTATGGTAATTCCACCATGTCAATCTGCAATCAGTATTATTAGTGACAGCATAAGAATCTAGAAACCCCAATGTGGAGGCTACATCGTCTGATTGCGTATCGTATGCAATTCTCCTAGAATTCTAGTATCCTAGGATAAACTATGGGCTTCCTGAAACTGCGAAATAGAAGCTTGGTGCAGTGTAGATAGTAGGTAAGCTTGGGAAGAAGAATGCAGAGAAAGAACTCTCTCTCTTACCCAAGAATTTTCCGAAATAAAAAGGTTGTATCAGCCCCATTCCCACCCGTAACTAAAAAGCCCATATCTAAGCCTTACATTGATCTTTATATCTCAACATGATTGATCTATCACCATATCTCATTCTAAGGTTTTATTTGCTAGTATCCTAACAACTTGTCGAAAGAATTGCTTTAAAGTTTAAAGTTATGCTTTTTACTTGTTCAATCTTCATCATTATGTGGCTTGGCTGATCTTTGCAACATGATACTTCTTTCATTATAATTAGAAGTTTCTAGCTGTGTACAACTCCAAATGCCTTTCTGAAGCTGCCTTGATTCATTTATGAGGACCTCTAACCTGTCATGACACTTAGTCATTAGTCAATTGTCATGTATAGAAGTTTTGAACTCCAATGTCGTCTCTTGTTCTACACTTCTAATCATATAGGCCACTGCTGGAGGATAGAGAGAAAGCACCAATAAAGAAAAAGCAAAAAACAATAAAGGAAAAAGAATTTCATTTGAAGTGAAATTAATCCTAAGGGAAAAAAGACAAATTAGTTTAGAGTTATTGTATCTTTGTTGTTAAGTTGGTATACACTTCGAAGAGAGATGAAAATAGGATTCCTAACTCAGTTACCCATTCAGATAATATTATATAGTTTCACAGCTCATGTGTGCAGCCCTCTAGCAAATTTACTGAACTTGTAAACATCTGTACAGCCTTCCTTTATTCTTGCAATCTTGCGATTTCTAACTTGAGTGTCACATGCCATTTCTAACTTGAATGTCACATGCCATTTCTAACTTTATGTCATATCTGTTTGTTAGAACCTTAAATCTCCAAAGTCTCTCAGGCACCGGGTAAGAATATAAATGAAGAAAAATGAATGAATACTACAGGGAAAAGAAACAAGTAGAAATCTATTATCTCTGCTTCTAGATAAGTAGAAATCCTGTGGGAAGAGGGTTAAAGCAGGATTAGTAAAAGAGAACTGGAATTTTATATCTTGCTTCATGTGTGCAGTCCACTAAACCATCATCCCACTGATAACTGGTAATATATACGGAATTCCTTGATACTAGTCCTTACTACAATGTCGTGTCTTTGTTCTTAATATCGGAGAAATTGGGAAAGATTCTTTTGAAGAGAATCTTTAAACAATGGATGATGAAAAGAAATGGATAAGTGGAGGAGGATGTTACTTTTCGTATCACATATATAGGTGTACAGTGACAAAGAGATAAAACCTAAAGATCGATCAAACAAATCGAGAATGGAGAAACTAAGATCTGCAGATCTCTGGGAAATCAAAACCATCTTATATAATTTTAAAGTGAACATCTATAATGGTTTGTTGCAATGATAAGACAGTTACTCTGCTGCTCGCCTTCTTCCTTCAAAATAAGCAACTTGGGGGGTTGAAGTGCATTCTTTTGCAAATATATGATACTACATTTGTTATTCATATTGGTTAATATTCTCTTTCTGTTCTTGGTCAGGTCCAAGATAAATGCTACTTCGTCAGTCGTTCCACGTGGAGCTCATCCACTACTCAGTTCATGCTTGAAAGGAGTGGGGATGTTTGCGCACCTGATCGATCTAGATTTCATGGCTGATCTACTTAAGCACCTTAAAATTCTTGCTTCTGGCACCAATTCTGGACATTCTGAAAGTCCTTTGACAGTGTCTGAACGATTGGAATGCTGCATCGTTGCCTTCAAAGTGATGAGAAAGAATCTTGATGCCTTGAATGTTGATTTACAGGATTTCTTTATCCAGCTTTACAATCTCATTCTTGAGTATAGACCAGGAAGGTGGGTACTTTACATGTTATTTTCCTTCAATTTCGTGATGTTATTTTATCATATATATAATGCGTCAATGGCGGCATGGGAAGATCGGTATTTTGCTGATTTAATTTTTTTGGTCCTACAATGTTGCATTGATCTAATTTTCTTGATTTCTATGCCTCATACATGTTTAGGGGTCTAGGAGATGTCATTTGGATTACTTTAAGGTTTGGTGACGAAGGGTTTCAGCTTGTTGATACTACATACGCACACGACATATCAAATTATCAATCTAAGTCCTCTATAGCCAAATATAGCTCAAGGTGGCTGCACTTATGAAAAAGTAGTAACAAAGGTGGCTTCCTTGTTTCTAAAACTTTGGATACGTGGTTTCCTAAAGATCACCTTAGTTTTACGGTAGTTTGTGACAGTTTATACTATTTTTATTCCATAAGTATTGACTGTGACCAACAAGGCATGAACATTGTGTGATAGCCCAGCCCACAATGGCATAATGATGCCACATGAAAGAAAGCACTGACAGAAAAGTTGTAAACTTAAAATGTTCAGTTTTAATTTTTTTTGCCTCAGTTATACATTTATTTATCAAGTATAATGTTGATGCCACATGAAAGAAAAATCACAAAATTGATACCTTTCAATTTTCATATTTAAAATGTCAGTTTAATGTCTTTTGTGTTCAGCTTTATATGTTTTTTTTTCAGGATACAAAAGCTAGTCTACTGCAATATGAAAGACATAATTTTGACAAAGAAAGTTTATTAGCTTAAGCATCAGTTTAGCAAATTTTATCCTCCACTTTTCAATGTCTAAAATCAATTTAACTTGCTCCAATTTGCTGTGAGACACTCATGCAATACCTTTTGATTTTTCCTATTGGAATAAAAGGTGTTCTCTTGCTCGATTCATTGTTGTTTTCGTATGTTCTAGACTAGTCGACATCATGATAAGTATTTTTACCACTGGATCAGTGATAAAAGCGTCTTTTGGGACCTAGAGTATACATCTGGTTGGGGGTCTATGGAATGAGAGTGGAGTTGTACACATGTAGCCTAACGAAGTTATGAAATTCATACCCGTGGCTAAATCTCTCTTCCAATTCTTTCGTTTTGTATTCAATTGCAGCTGACATTATAAGGGATACATATTAACTTCTAATTCTATGTTCAAGTAATAAAAACTAAATTAGTGCTATTCATAGTTGAGACTCTGAACAACCGAGATGTCCCAGTCCACAGAGTAGATTAATTTGATATATTTTTCCACGTTTGAAATCTATGTAAACATGGTCCACTAGCTATGCCAACTCTGCTTGCTGGCTTGCCATCAGACATAAATAGTGAGGTGCCTTTTAGTACATTGATACTCTGCATTTATTTTTACAGTTATTATGTTGCAGATAGTAAATGATGTCCTATATTCTTTTGTAATGAAGCATGCCTCAGTGGGAACTTTAGGGCTGAAGGTATAATTAAAATGAAACATGTCTTAGTGGGAATCAAATCCATTATAGGAACATTTAAAGAG
This sequence comes from Beta vulgaris subsp. vulgaris, assembly GCF_026745355.1. Classification (NCBI taxonomy): domain Eukaryota; kingdom Viridiplantae; phylum Streptophyta; class Magnoliopsida; order Caryophyllales; family Amaranthaceae; genus Beta; species Beta vulgaris. The sequence goes on from NC_079203.1 coordinate 23,599,458, forward strand.
AATGTTGGTATTGGAGAAACTAATTACTTTTCTTCTATTTTTAAAATGAAGCAGGGATCAAGGTCAAATTTTGGCGGAAGCCCTGAAGATAATGTTATGTGATGATAGGCAACATGATATGCAAAGAGCTGGCGCTTTCATAAAACGTTTGGCATCTTCCACCTTATGTTTTGGATCTGCAGAATCCATGGCCGGTCTGTTACTCTTCCCTTTGTTTTCATCACTGCAAATCCCTAATTATTTGCTCAACAATGTGACTTCTGTTTTTGTCCAGCTCTTGTCACTGTCAAAAATCTTCTGCAGAAGAATGTCAAGTGCCGATATATGTTAGAAAATGATGTAGGAGGTGTATCAGGATCAATTGTGGTATGTGCATTCCTTCCATTCTTCCATAACTTTTTTCTTAGCTTTATGAAAATTTTGTTATATAAATGTTAGCTCAACTTTTCCAATGGTAAATGTTCTTATGACAATCTTCCTATGTCACCCCTGTATCTTATTTTACAGAGGGAAAGGGAGAGGACTGGTGAGGGGACTTTAGTGCACATTGTAAGATATTCAATGGTCTTTCTTAATCGATGCACCAACCTATACACATTTACTGGAGCATTATGGGGCTTTTTTTTCTCTGCAATTTGTTATATCACTATTTTTCATTATCAATATATTACCTTAATACCTTTGGAAGGCTCTCCTTGTCTTGGGTTGGGTCTTTTTAATGGTTTTGGGGGGGGGGGGGGGAGGGTATGCATTTACCTCTGCAATAGCACCAACATCATTATCATTTTCAACTGACTCTTAATCTGATACTCAGTGACTTGCTTCACATCTGATAAGACACAAATAGTGTAAGGAGCCATATTAATAGAGTATTAGTATTTATCTAAAAGCCTTATTGAATTTTGAGCTCTATAACACTTTGACTTTTTTGTGAAGCAAAATAAATTTGCATCTATACCTCATAGATGTTTCATGCCATTTTGTCCATCTATTGGTGATATTTAATTTCTGGCATCAAGAATGGATACTGAATTTGAGTTAGCATTGTAATAAATAACATTATTATTTTAGTAGCCTACAGTTTACATGCTCGTTTGATGATAACACAAGCATAGTAATACATCTGGTTAATTTTTTTCAGATTTTCCTCCACTTGAATGTATGAAAGTGATTTTTGTTTTTGTTTTTGGAGAAACCAGATAAGAGTATATTAACAAATGGATCTTGGAACTAACTTTTGCTACTACTGCCATTTCCTTTAAATAGTTGTACTTTCTTTTGTGGTCAAAGTCTCTGATGTTTTGACCTTAAATTCTCACTAGTGTAAGATTTCAAAATATCATCTTGTGGGATCTTGTTAGATTCATTTGGAATTTATAATTTTGGCAATATCACTTTATTAATTAAACTTTTGATATTAATTGTCAAAGGTATAATGTGGATTCCGAGAAAAAAGCAAATGTAACCACTAATAAAATATGGAGGGTGTAAATGTTAACTTATAAATTTATAGAACACATTGACGTTATATTTGATCATTAGTATATAGCAACTTTTTATTTTTGTTAAGCCTAAACTCTGCTACCATTTTATTTCGGTTTTTATACTCGAGGTTTCACGAAATGCACGAGGTACCCTCGTTGTTTCGAAAATGCACTAGTTGCCCTTGTGATTTACATAAAATGCACTAAATACCCTAAATGACTAGCGGCTTCAAGTTTCCGTTAGTCATTAGGGTTAATTAACCCCTCTAATCCAAATTAAACCCGAATAAACTAAGTAGAACCTTAACTTCAAACCCTACCCCAACATTAACCCCCCAACTTCAAACCCTAACCTAACCTTAACCCCTTAACTTCAAACCCTAACCCCACCCCTCGCAGCAGCTCCCCCACTCCTGCAGCCCCCTTCCCCCCTTCCTCCACCCCCCGCAACCCCCTCCCTCTCCCTCTCAGCCCCGCAAAACCCACCTTCCCCCTCTGCTTGCGAAGCCAGCCACCACCATAACCAGATTCACCATAAAAATGCGAACAAAACTCAACGGATTTCGAAAATTTTGAACCCTAAACAACTCCAAAAACAAACAAAAACAAAAGCCAAGAGGGCGGTGTTGTAGGGGAGTTGGGGGGGGGAGGGTGTTGCGGGACTTGAACCTCTTAAGTCGTTGATTCAACCGACAGTACAAGATCAAGTAAAAGAGGAGAGCAACAACAATGAGAAGTGCATTACGTTGGCTTTTCATGATTGATTTCTGATGACGAAGATACTCGAAAGGAGTGCAAGAATAGGCTTCGCAAGAGGGGCGTGTGTGGTGGAGGATAGGGTAGTATTAGGGAGTTAAGGGGGGAGGGTGTGTGGTGGAGGGGAGGGCAGAGAGAGAGGAGAAGAGGTGGAGGAAAGAAAGAGAGGGAAGGAGGTGGTTGAAGGGGTTTTGGGGATGGGTGGTTTTTGGAGTGGTGGGTGAGTGATGGGGGTGGCTAGGCAAGCCATGAGTGGGGTAGTTAGGTGGGTGGGTGGGGGGTTTTGAAATAATCAAGTTGATTTACCCTTATGAGTAACGGAAACTTGACGCCGTTAGTCATTAAGGGTATTTGGTGCATTTTATGTAAATCATAAAGGCATCTGGTGCATTTTCGAAACGAGGGTACCTCGTGCATTTCGTAAAACCTTGGGTACCAGGTGAAAAAACCGTTTTTGTTTTGTTTTTCATTACTTGTTCAAAACTTGATTACATGGCCCGCGTACGCAAGCAAGTGCTATACTATGGAGAAATAGTTCACCAACGATCATGTTATTTTTTAAAGGTAAGATGAAGGGGACTCACTTGAGGGGGGATAAGTGGAAATCCTCAAATGAGTCCTGAGAGGTCACTACACCACCTCAGCCTCAACCCGCAATCATGTTGTTCTATGCTCTATATGTAGTTTTATATGTGTATGTTTTTACTGTATGTGTATTCGTGATATGTATATCTATGTCGCCCTACAGAAATATCATCCGTATTCTTCTGATCCTCACCTGAGTGGTGCACTGGCATCCGTCCTGTGGGAACTGAATCTGTTGTCAAAACATTATCATCCTACTATTTCAACCATGGCTTCAACCATTTCCAAGATGACCACTGCTTCTAATCAAGTTTATATGGCAACGGTTCCTCCTCAGCAAGCTTATAATGAGCTGCTCTTGGAGAAAGAACAATTTAACATAAAGAGTGACATGAAGTTGCATAATAAACGAAAAAGAGGGGACCATGTTTTGTCTGGAGAAGATGAGTCTTCTTCGTTGGAAGTTGATGAAGATGGCTTCTTGAAGAAACTTTCGCATCATTTTACTGCTGTCCATGATATTGCAGAGAATGAGAAACTCAGAAGGGAGTTGGATCTTGCAACACTCTCCCTTCAGTTGCATGACGAGTATAAAAAGCGTCTAAAAGTAAAGAAGGAAGGATCAAAGCTAAAGAAGAGGAAACATTTGTAGGAAACATTTTGTGTTATTTTGTTCTTTTTTAGATATTTCTGTTGAAGCAGATGATCTCTGTTGATGTATTATCACATTCAAAGAATTTTGGCTTCCATATAGAGATGGCAATGGGTCCTGGACCCGATCCGACACATTTATAAGGGTGTGAGTCCAGAAATTTTAGACCCAATGGGTCCAAGTCGGGTCTGGGTTTAGAAGAGCATGGGCCGGGTTTGGGTTCGGATCCACATATGCTAGACCAGACTCGCCGCGCAGACCCATCTACGTATTAGAATTTTTTTTTTTAACCTAAACGCTATGGTTTTATGAGTTGTGATTTTGTGAACTCGTTAGTGTTGTAACTCAATTTAAGACTTGTAAGTTGTAATATTTTAATATTTATGAGTTAATTCTTAAAATTTTGTTTAAAGAATGCTTTAATTAGTCATGGATACATGACTTATATATATTTGGGCGATAATTTTTAATTACATATATTCGAAAATGTGATTAAAACTTAAAACTAAAACGACCCATTTAGGATCCATGAACCCGTTAGACCCAGTAGTTCTGGGTTTGGGTATGAAAAATCTAGACCCAACGAATCTGGGTTGGTGAAAAATAAACGGGTCTGGGTCTTGGTTCGGGTGGACCCGACCCAAACCCGCCCCATTGTCATCCCAACTTCTATAATTGGAAATTTTGGAAGGCGTGTAGATGATGACTTGCATTCTGCTGTTAGGGACTAATGTCGAATGTCTTTCCTTCTTCGCTGTTGTTTTTCTTTTTCATTAATCTAAAATCCTTTTTGGATGCTGAAGTGTTTTGATGCGGACAAAACATTGGAGAAAATACTCTAGGTAACGCAGAATATGTTTGGACTCAACAAAGGCTTTGACTGGATCTGCATCCCCTTTTCTTAGAATGTGTTTACTTTTTCTCGAAAATTTGAAAGATGAATTGATATATTTATTCAATCCGTCGGAATTGAGGGGCTCGAATTTGCAACTTCCGCCTTGACAAGGTGATGCTCTAACTAGTTGAAGTGACCAATTGATGTTAAGTTATCTTTTTCTCTAAATGGCCCATTATGACTTGACAAACGATCAATTTTGTCTTCATCTTGAGTTAAAATGAATCGATTTAGCAATAAATTTATTGTATCCTCGATGTAAACTATGCTAATTATTCTCTAAATTACCCAAACAAAAACAGGAAATAAAGTTTGGCAAGAACTTGCATAATAAAGGTAATCTCTCGTCTTGAGTTATTAGACCTGGCAATCGGACCAATCAGATCGGATTCGGACCGGACCAATTCAGATCGGACCGTTTTCGGATCAAGTTACATTCGGACTGGGATCGGACCGGATCGGACCGTTTCGGATTGGGTCATCGTTTGGACTATTATTTCGGATCGGAATCGGACCGGACCAATTCAGATCGGGCCGTTTTCGGATCAAGTTACATTCGGACCAGGATCGGACCGGATCGGATCGTTCCGGATTGGGTCATCGTTCGGACTATTATTTCGGATCGGAATCAGACTATGGTAGAATGAATGGAATACTTATGGCAATGATATTTTTTTATATAAAAAAACCGGTAAGTTTCGGATATTTCGGATCAAAGCCTAATCGAAACCAATAATTTCGGATCGGTTTACCTTCGGGTCGGGTCGGTTTCGGATCGGGTAAGATTATATCGGGATATTCGGATTTCGGATGAGTTTCGGATCAAGATTATTTCGGATCAGGATTCGGACCGGATCGGGACCGTTTCGGATTCGGATCAAGGTTCGGACCGTCTCGTTCGGACCCAGATCGGACCACGGATCGGATATTTCGGACCGGATTTTCGGATCAGGACCAACTTTGCCAGGTCTATGAGTTATATGCTCGATTTTATTTACAAACAAAATCCTACCAAAGTTGCAGTTTAAGGACTAGTTTGTCATATTGCATAAAACCAAACTTTTAAAATTAAGACTAATATGTAAACAAAGGTAAAGGATTATGGTCAAATTAAGACAATAATATCATATGATCATATGAGATATTGGGCTAAAAATTATACTTGTGTTGACCCGGTTTATATTAAAGTTTATGTGTACCAGACTCAACCACGTAACCCGCGACAAATATTATATTATACATAGATACACTATATCAGATAGTAACACACTATAACATGTATAAAAAATATTAGGTACAAAAACACAGTATACTACGTACATTATATCATAAATAATACTACACTATATAACACAGGAAAACACTATAGAAAATATTACGTACGAAAACGCATTACTACATCACAAATAGATACACTATATCATAAATATATACACTATCATAAATATCTTAATATTGTATATCAGGTTCAAGTAAGACCAACTTTGGATAATATATATGAGCTATATTGTCAGCATGCTGCTATAGTATGATTCAGTGTTAAAAATTCAAAAACAAAAAAACAAAGAAAAGAAAGAATATTAGTGGTGTAATCATTACAACTCATATGATATGAATCGGATGCACGCTAAAATTAATGTGCACCGGGTTCATACTAATTTTTTTTTATTTGGCCAATCAAACAAAAAGATTTGAAAATTAAGACTACAGGTATGTAATCAGAGAACGATGGTCAAATATGTCTAGAAGACGTGAAAAAACAACTGGACTATAAGAGAATTTCCACTTATTTCTTTTTGTTTGTTTTTTTCTCTTTAATTTCGATCTGTTTTGATGAATTCTCAGCTGGTCCATCTTTCTGAATTATCTTTTCGCATCTTGACCTTCTTTTTCCCTTATAAGATACTTCTTCATATTATTACGTCCTCAAACAACTATACTTTTCTTACCATGTCCCGCCTGCAATCACAATTTCTTGATTTCTTGTGTTTCTTGAGTTTTCTATACCAACTTTTTAGAATTCCACACTGTACTCTGTAGCGTGAACTATGCATGATTAATTTCTGGTTACTTTTCATAATTTAATCAAACTTTTAAATATTACCTATAAGGGTTAAACCATGTAAAGTAAATTAAATTCACTAAATTACTAAAAGTAAATGAATCTAGTGACATTTACTTGACAGCACGCATCAAAATTTTGAAAAGATTAACTCACAAACTGAACAATACAGGTTTATAACATTAAAAAACCCAAACAAAGTTTAAACCAAAATCATAAATTAAATTTTTTTGACAATCGCGATTATAAGGTTGATTATCGAATAAAAAAAAATTATTATTTTTTTTTTTGTCACATGAAACAGTATCACCCTAAAACGCTAGCATTATTTATTTTATTTTTTTTTATTTAATGCAATTTTTCAAGTGATCCTTATAACTCAGAGTCTCAAACAGTAAGATAGTAGAGGATAAGAGTAAAAAGTAAGTGAAAGCAGAAAAAGGAAGTAATAATTTGATTGCTACATGATCCATGAAAACAAAGTAAAAAGAAGAAGTCCCTAAAAAACAAATAAATTGAAAAAGTTCTTCTTCCCTTTGAAACTCCAATCTCCTATATTTACAAATTGAAATTAGAGCAAAACAAAAACAGATGAAATTCATCCAGATCTGAGCATATTTGTTTTCTACATCTAGTAAAAAAACAAGTAATTGCTAAAAAAAGATGACTTCATCAGACGTTGAGTTAATAAGATCATGTAAATCGGAAGAAACATCATAACCACATTTCAGAGCGTGAAGAACACGTTCAAAAACGACGACGTTACAAGGGATCCGAAGAGCACCAATTTGTTCGTATCCGTATTCTTGAGCTGATATATTCAGAAGCTTAACAAATATCGGGTGGTTCATTAGATCCGCGTTCACTACAAACCGCTCCATTTCTTCACCAACGTAGACCGGGACATGACCTGATGGCACAGACCGCCGTCGACCGGGTTGGGTTTTTCTTGCACGGCCGGTTCGACGAGGTAAACTTAGAGAGTCGGACCGGAGAAGGGAGTATGAGTTTGATGAATCTGAGGAAGAATCGGCTACTTTGGATAGTCTTCTTATTAATTGCTTCATGTTTTTGATTTTTGAGATGTAAAAGAGTCAAAGAGGAGTTTGGTGTTGTGTTGTGTTGTGGTGAGGAGAGAAAGAGTGTGTCTTGGAGAAAAGGGAATTATGTGATGGAAGGAGTGAAGGTGAGGAAAGTGTATTAATAAGGGAGAATATTGGGTGAGTTGGGATAAATCTTTTCTTTTTAGGATTAGGGAAATGGAATGTGTTTTTTTAAAAAGTTTTGAGATTGAGAGAATGGATGTACTTTTTTGTTTTATGGTCAAAAGTTAGGGTTTAAACTAATTATTGAGTGATATTGATCGTAGAGTTTGATATACTTAAACTGAAGATTTAAGGAGGATAAATGTTATTAGTCGTGGCCTCTTTAGCAACATAATGAGCTACTTCATTTTATTATTTAAATTAGGAGGAGAATGATAATTGTTAAATATTCTAATTATAATGATTGACATCATCGAGCACTAATAGAACTAGTATGATGGTCTTGTGATTCATGAATAACCACTTGAGCATCACCTTCAACTCTTTCAGCACCATATTATGCAACCTTCATATTTGATAATCATAACGGCCCACCTAAAAGTAACAGCCTCCGCTTTACATAAATGTACGATCCATTGCTAAGAGCACTCTTCCCTCCGTATTTTTAGCCATAAGTCCAAAGTCTAACTCTCTCAATATCATTAGCGAATAATACAATATATATCAAAGTTCATCTTTGTTAAAGTTTTAGGATCAAGAAATGAAAATACTTTGGTTGAAAATTTTAGCTCTTAGTAAAGGAAAATTGGGATCTTCATAACTTTTTCTTATGAGGTACAACAATTGCTAATACCCTATCCTATTTCAGGAATGTTAAACCAAAGCTAAATAGTTAAACACACACACCCCCCCCCCCCAACCACCTTTGCTTTCACCCTCGTTACCCATGAAAATCAAACGTCAAACCTTGGAGTTGTGATATGATGTGCCAACCAACTCAAACTCACAATTTACATGATAATCTATTACAACTCATTTAAGTTTTTTTTTTCTTTTGAACTTATATTTTAGTAACGAAATACTGTAACACCCCGATAATTCTCTCTTTCTAGAAAATACTTTTATAACAAATCTAGAGAATTACCCAGGCATTATCGCCCGTGTGATAACGTTTCGGCTTACTCAGAATTTTGCAGCGGAAAACTTATTAAAACAAACTCAACTTTATTAAACTTATGAAATAAGAATCAAACAATGTTTGAACTGAAACACACCAACTTAAAGCTAAGTTTGAAATATAAATTCCTAGAAACAACTTAAATACGACTAATGTCACAAAAGCCTCTCCATTCCAGATTTCCCAATGGTATGCATCTTCGAACCTGTAATGTCAATGCTTTCTTGACTCTGCTCCCCCGAAGGATCACCACAGGATCAATAGGCAAAGCCATGATCACAAACACAGACAAGCACGTAATCAGCAAAGCTGAGTACTACATATCAGACACAAATAATCCTAAGCATGATACTACAAACATAACTCGTAGGAATAAATAATAACATAAGTAAATAATACTCTACAAGCAACTTTTACTGAACTACACTTGACCCAACTTTTATTACTTTAATGGAATAGTTATTGGACGAGTTGACCAACCAAAAATAGGAAATACGGTCATGACTCCGTAAACCAGAATGACCTACGATATCGAGGAACCTTTGAACTAAAGAGGAATGGTGATCAATCCAACCCTCGAAATACATATCACGGCGGACATGTACCCCAACCCTTAGTGTCCAACTCTAGACGTGCACCAGTCTAAAGTCTATAACTTATTCTCGTTTCACTTTACGTTAAATATATTTATTACTTGTGTGACACCACAACAACCACATAACACAATTCAATAATCACATAATCATAACAACATTCTTTTTATCTTTGAATTAACAAGTGATTCATAACTTATCAATCAAGACTCCTTTTTATTTCCTTTTTATCCTTTGTTGAACCTAGCCAACATAAATCCGTACCTTTACATAGGTATAATCCATACTTACCAAATAAGATCCACGGTTCTTATAAGATAAATTAATAACCTCCAAGAAATCTATGTAACACATGATTTCAACTTACTTAAATTAATCCACTTACGAATTAATACCAAAACTGAAATTATTTGTTTGCATCAAACTTCCATACAAACAAGTCATACTCATACATATTCTCAATTTACATGCAGCACACAGGCAAGTAACATGTAAAGCAATTATAGTAAATCATATACATGACAACAAGGTCCTATACATGATACTAATAAATAAAATCATCCCTAAGGCATGTTCCTAAACCATATAGCACGTAGACTATGTACGTACCTTGTATAAACGCAACGGTAGGCCACTTTTATGCTCTAAAAGTCCCCTACAATGAATCTCCGCCTAGAACAATAAATAATCAAGTAAATACTTGAACTAAAAAAATACAGCAACTTTAAAAACGTCCCAAACCCTTTTAAACGTCTTTAAAAATAGTTTTTATAATTTAAACTCTCGTTATTTTTAATCCCTAGTATAGATAACCTATTCTAGTGATTAAAAACCATTAAAAACCTTAAAATACTAACTTTCTGAATTTCCAGCATTTATAAAATTTTCTAAACCTTCTGAAAATATTTTAAATGCATATAAAAATCGTATTCCAATCAAAATTCATATTCATACTTTAAATATACGATTTCTAGTGATTTAAAACCCTAAAAATCACATCTTTCATGATTAAAACTAAAAATAATAAATCTAAATTTCTTTTATCATATGAAAACCGAAAATAATTCTTCATAATAAATAATAACTCAAATCTAATCATGTAAATAGTAATAAAAATAACAATAAAAATTAGGACTTTAATGGAATCTTAAAGGAGAAGTAAAGAAAACAACCAAACAAAAGGAGGAAGGGCAGCCGCGGCTGTGACAGCAGCAAGAGGTGGCGGCAGCAGGTTTTGGCTTCAAGAAAATATTTGTGACGTTTCTTGTTCAACAAGAAACGTTACTTAGCGAAGAAGAAACGATTTTTGAAGGAAAATATGAAACTCACGCTCAAGAGGAAGAGGAGAGAGAAAATGTCGAGTGAGAGAGAGAGAATCGGAAATCACGTGCAAGGAGGAGAGAAAAATAAAGTGTAGGGCAAAATATTTGGGTTTTTAGGATATTTAAATAGGCTAATCCTATTGGGCTTAGGAAAAGAATTTCAATAATTAAAACTTTGATGACTAACAAGATGGGCTTATTAGGACTTTAGTCATCAAATATCCTTTCCCTTTTTATTACTTTTGGGCTTTCGATTCCATTAAGTTTCTTTTCAAATTGCTTTTAATAATTAAACTCTTATTTAAAACACGCTTAATTAAAATATTACAAATTTTATTAAGCTAAGAAAAATATTTTTAGTTGACTTTTAAAATAGTCAACCCTTTTTAAAAGTCAAATCATTTTCCAAACTCATTTGGATTTAAATATAATTACATAAATACTTAAATATATTTATGAAAATCCTTTAAAAATGTGGGGGATTACAGTCTACCCCCCTTAAAAGAAGTTTCGTCCCGAAACTTAACACAAAACCCTCGTACTTTCAAAAGTTTGAACTAACATTTCGAAAACTTTTGGAGAAAAGGTAGTGCCTCTCGTGCACTTTCCCATTTTTAAAACACTTGTGTTACTTATGAACACTTTTCTTATGCGGAGACTCTACTTCTTTTGCACTAACATGTGCAAATTGCCCAACATAGGCATACATTGCATGAAAATCTCATAAAAATAGCAAAAAGCGCGAAATTTATCGCATTCTACCCCCTTAAAGAAAACGAGTTACGCCCTCGTAACTCACCTCAAGGAATAGGTCTGGATACTTTTTCTTCATATCCTCTTCGGCTTCCCACGTTGCCTCTTCTGACTCGTGGTTAGACCAAAGAACTTTGACAATATGAACATCCTTGTTACGCGTACTACGCACTTTCCTGTCGAGAATCTTGACAGGTCTTTCCTCATAAGTGAGGCTACTATCTATCTGAACTCGTTCAGGCTCTAACACATGGCGCTCATCAGGGATATAGCGCTTCAATTGGGATATAGAAAACATCATGTCTTTTCAAATCTATTGGCAAGCCAATCTATAAGCTACTTTCCCAATGCGCTCCAAAATCTCATATGGGCCTACATATTTAGCACTCACTTGCCCTTTTTCCCAAATCTCATAACGCCTTTGGTGGGTGATACTTTCAGGAATACTTTATCACCTACAGCGAACTCATCTTCGCGCCGTTTTAAGTCTGCATAACTCTTCTGCCTATCTTGCGCAGCTTGAATTCGAGCCTGAATCAATCTAACGTTCTTGACGGTCTCCTCAATGAATTCGTCCCCAAAACTACATTCTCACTATAGTCATTCCAGCAAATGGGACTTCTACACTTCCGTCCATATAACGCCTCAAAAGGTGCCATCTTAATACTCGCATGGTAACTATTGTTGTAAGAGAACTCAATAAATCTAATTGGTCCTCCCAACTTCCTTGAAAATCTATAGCACAAGCTCGCAACATATCTCCATAGTTTGGTTAGTCCTCTCAGTCTGACCATGGTCGCAGGGTGAAAGGCGGTACTCATCTTTAATGTTGTCCCAAGGTTTGATTGGACCTTTTTCCAAAACTTGATAGAAATCTAGAGTCACGTCGAAATAATGTCCTTTGGACTCCGTGCAATCTCACTACATGCTTGATATAGGTTGTAGCGAGTTGCTTCTTCTTCCATGTCTCCTTAATAGGTATGAAAACAGCGGACTTGGTCAGTCTATCCACTATAACCCAAATGGTATCATTTCCACTCCTCGACTTGGGTAAGGCAGTCACAAAGTCCATAGAAATCGAATCCCACTTCCATCCAGGAACCTCTAGTGGTTGGACTTTCCCCATGGGCCTCTTATGGTCTATCTTCACTTTCTGACAGGTTAGACACTTAGACACATACTCAGCTACCTCTCGTTCATGTTCGGCCACCAATATATCACCTTAAGATCCTTATACAGCTTGTCCCCCCAGGGTGCACAGAATATGGAGTGTTATGTCCCTCATCCATAAGACGTCTCTTTAGATCGTTACACTTCTGTGGTACACACCACCTTCCTTTAAACCTTAGACTCCCATCATCATGAATCTTGAAGTCTACTTCCTTACCTTGCTTCATTTTCTCTTTATCTTATCTAGATGCTCATCCCCAACTTGACCCTCAATGATCTCATCGAAAACTGACACTCCCAAAGAAAGATTACTAAGTCTAGCCTACTTTCCCCAGGATTTAAAATTTCTAGGTTCAACCTTTGCATATCTCTACAAACTCCTCAGGGACTATCAAAGCACTCAAGCTATGACTCGATTTCCGACTCAAGGCGTCAGCAACCACATTTGCTTTCCCCTCATGATACTGGATGTCTAGATCATAATCCTTAATCAACTCTAGCCATCTTCTTTGCCTCATATTCAAGTCTTTTTGGGTAAATATGTACTTCAAGCTCTTATGGTCTGTAAATATCTTGCAAGTTCCCATAAAGATAATGTCTCCAAATCTTCAATGCAAAACTATGGCAGCTAACTCTAGATCATGGGTAGGGTAATTAGCCTCATAAGGTTTCAATTGACGCGACGCATAAGCTATTACCTTACCATTCTGTTGAAACACAACCCAAACCATTCTTCGAAGCATCACTATAGACCTCAAATCCCTCATTCCCATCAGGTAGGGTTAAGACAGGTGCAGTGGTTAAACGATCCTTCAAGATCTGAAAGCTTCCTCACACTTCTCATTCCACTCAAACTTGGACTCCTTTTTCATTAAATTAGTCATAGGTCTGCTATCTTCGAGAAATCCTCACAAATCTCCTATAATAGCCAGCTAAACCCAAGAAACTTCTAATGTCAGTCACACTCTTTGGAGTTGGCCACTCACTCACAGCTTGAATCTTAGCAGGATCTACAGAGACTCCTTCCTTAGACACAAAATGACCCAAGAATGCTACTTTCTCCAAACGAAACTCACACTTAGAGAACTTGGCATATAGTTGGTTCTTCCTCAAGGTTTCCAAAATAACCCTCAAATGTTCATCATGCTCGATTTCATTCCTCGAATATATAAAATGTCATCAATGAAAACCACTACGAACTTATCTAAAAACTATGAAAGATTCTATTCATCAAGTCCATAAATATAGCAGGAGCATTGTTAACCCAAATGGCATTACAGTGAACTCGTAGTGACCATAACGCGTTCTAAAGGCAGTCTTAGGTACATCCTTATCAGCTACCCTCAATTGATGATATCCTGAACGTAAGTCAATCTTCGAGAACACACTGCTCCATTCATTGATCGAATAGGTCATCTATTCTAGGCAAAGGGTACTTGTTCTTAATGGTAACATTATTCAACTCCCTATAGTCGATACATAACCTCATACTCCCATCCTTTTTCTTCACGAACAAAACAGGAGCTCCCCAAGGCGATGCACTAGGTCTGATATAACCCTTATCCAAAAGTTCTTGCAATTGCGTCTTTAACTCACTCATCTCAGGAGGTGCCATTCTATAAGGTGCCTTAGATATAGGTGCAGTTCCAGGAACTAAGTCTATGGTAAACTCAACAGCTCTTGCAGGCGGCATACCTGAAATTTCACTGGAAATACGTCCATAAACTCATTCACTTGGAACATCCTCAAGTTTAACTCGACTTCTTTACTCACATCTTGCACGCTACAGAAAAACAGCTCACACCCCTTTCTCATCAACTTCTGCACTTGCAGAGCAGAGATCACCCAAAGTTTTTAGGTTTCCCAAATCGTCTATATGAGGTAAATTTTCCCGAAGGGTTTCTCAACACTACTTTCTGACTTCACAATCGATCCTGGCCTTGTAATGACTCAACCAGTTCATCCCAAGAATCACATCTAAATCCCCTAAGTTAAACTCGATCAAATCGGATGGAAAGACACTCCCTCCTATCTTCAAAGGTAAGTTCTTAAATAACTTAGTATACCTTATGATTTCTCCAATAGGTATGCTAATAGGCAAATCCAACACTTCAAAATCTACTAAACCCCAATTGAATTTCCTCAATCAAAGCTTGCTCAAATCATTGAGCCTTTAACTCCTCAGTGGCTATTACCTCAAATGCAAACCTAGCTATGAACTTTCTATAATACTCAGAGATAGTCATACTTCTCATCCTAAGGTTTGTAAACTTCTGGGCTTTTAGTTTCCTCATAAAAGTAGGGTAAAACTTTTCTCTTAAAGCAGCAATAAAGGATTCCGAAATAAACTCTTTCATAATAAATAATAACTCAAATCGTAATCATGTAAATAGTAATAAAATAACAATAAAAATTAGGACTTTAATGGAATCTTAAAGGAGAAGTAAAGAAAACAACCGAAACAAAAGGAGGAAGAGCAGCGCCGGCGGCTGTGACAGCAGCAAGGAGGTGGCGGCAGCAGGTTTTGGCTTCAAGAAATTATTCGTGACGTTTCTTGTTCAACAAGAAACGTTACTTAGCGAAGAAGAAACGATTTTTGAGAGGAAATATGAAACTCACGCTCAAGAGGAAGAGGAGAGAGAAAATGTCGAGTGAGAGAGAGAGAATTCGGAAATCACGTGCAAGGGAGGAGAGAGAAAATAAAGTGTAGGGCAAAATATTTGGGTTTTTAGGATATTTAAATAGGCTAATCCTATTGGGCTTAGGAAAAGGAATTTCAATAATTAAAACTTTGATGACTAACAAGATGGGCTTATTAGGACTTTAGTCATCAAATCATCCTTTCCCTTTTTATTACTTTTGGGCTTTCGATTCCATTAAGCTTTCTTTTCAAATGTGCTTTTAATAATTAAACTCTTATTTAAAACACGCTTAATTACAATATTACAAATTTTATTAAGCTAAGAAAAATATTTTTTTAGTTGACTTTTAAAATAGTCAACCCTTTTTAAAAGTCAAATCATTTTCCAAATTCATTTGGATTTAAATATAATTACATAAATACTTAAATATATTTATGAAAATCCTTTAAAAATGTGGGGGATTACAAATACCCCCATCTGTCTCCATTTGCTTTTTCATTATTAAATAGGTGGCAAACAAGTCATTCAAGATAGGAATCCTATTTTGGATTATAAGGGTTGGTAACTTCGAATCGACATGATCGAATTGTAGGATTGGACGATCCTATAAAGTAACATGTAACCGAAATTAGTGATAATATGTTATAATATTGCAAAACACTCATGTTAAAACTTTACACACATTAATAATGACATTTTTCATTCTCAAATGGTGATATAGTTCAATAGTACTCTAAAATTGAAGTAACATGTCACCGACATTTAATAGACGAAAGGTAATATTTTTCAATTATTATGATAAAATCGGATCATAGAATCTAGGATCGTAGAATCCATTGTGATCCTAAATCAGATGTATCTTGCTTTCTGACTTGCTCCTACAGAACCAAAATCGAAAAGATTGATTTGCAGGTGAGCGATGTCGAGTCTAACTCTACAAGTTCACATTTCAGGGATTTTTGCTTGTTTTTGAGTAGAAGAAAGATTGGAATTTAATAAAAATGAGATTTTTGTCATGTCACAAATTACGAATAAATCTTAAATTCATAATATAGATAAATTGTATGGGTTTTTTTTATCGGGGTGGCTGCGTGTAATGGATTATTATTTTATTATTTTGTCATCATTTTCAACAAAGGTTTTAGGTATAATTGCAGAGTAACATGTAATAAAAAAAATTGGTGAGTTCATGCCTAAACTAGAATTGTTGCAATTAATTGATGTAGGCAGCTGAATATGAAAAATATTGCGACTAATATAGAATGGATGAAGTATATTATTAGTTTTTGGTTGGGTGGAGAGATGGAGTTGATGAAACATACAAATTGGTGGGAAGAAATATAGTGAATGTAAGATTAAATTAGCGGTCTTTCATGGTCATCATTTTTAGTATGAGTTTTAATTTTCTTTTTCTAAAACATCCCAAGAGAAAAAAAAAAGGGATAAACAATAGACGACATTTTAATAATGATGTGATATATGAAAGCAAAATGAGATATTTTTTTATATAATAAATAGATTTAATATACTCGTAATATATATAATACTTAAAATGAGAAGGAGTTTCTGCATTGAAGGACTTTTTTGCATTTTTTTTTTAACTAAATGTGCATAATTTTTTATACGAATTGGATTTTTATCATGTGAACTTTTTTTACTTAAATGTGCATCTTATTTTTTAAGAGCATATACTTACAGTTTGAAAACTATAATATGCACATTCAGTACAAAAAATATGCACATAAACCCTTCTTACCCTTCTCGTTTTGAGATCCTTCTTATTGGATCTGGACTCTATAATAGGTAGTTATACTACATTTATTTCTTTTTTAATCTATACGCTTTGCTTTCCACCATAAGTAATGAAATAGTAAAAGCTTGAGATATGAAGAAGAAAAGTATGAAAGAGAGGGTGGAAAAGCATGAGATAGAAGAAAAAATAGTCGTAAAAGTACTCACATGCGGGTTATGGACAAAAGCTATAGGGTCCACTGTTCACGTCAAAAACGAGTATTAATAAAACAATGTGTATATTAAACAGAAACATCTTAAAAAGAAAAGTGTGTAGATTAAAAAGAAATAGATGAAGTAGTATAACATGTAAATATAAATCAAATTTGTGTTTGATTATTATTGCTAAAAACATTTGGAAATTTCATTATATTTATATATTTTTATGATTATGCATGTTAGATTCTGTAAATCTCCTTACTTGGATCGATCAATATTTGTAGGTGTTACAATGAATATATCATAAACCTAACATAATAATACAATATTTATATAAATATATATAGTAATCGAGTGGAATATCTTACATATTCTCCACACCCCCGTAGTCATATATAGTGGGAGGAGATTGAATTAGGGAATGGCATGGACCCAAGACCCGACCCAGATCCGTTTGGATCGTATCCACTTTTAAGGATATTGGTCTAGAATTTTGAGACCCATTGGGTCTCGGTAAAAATTAAGGTATGGGTTTAAAAAAGGGATTAGGTCTGGGTTTGATAGATTCAGACTCAAACCCGCCCTACAGACCCATGTTCTTTTATAAAAATATATACAATGATAATAATAATAATAATACATATAATAAATATCTAAAGAGCAATAAAAACTTTTACCTTAACATATGAATTTTTAGTTTTTCAAGCATCCATTGCGTCAAGTTCTCGAGCCCTTAACTTCTCATTTCATCCGAATCCAACCAGGACTAAGACAACTTATTGTGGATTTAATTTGGACTATTTTTTTAGAAGTATTAGACGTATTTTTTCATTTTTAATAACTAAAAAAACAGGGGTAAAATAAAGCGTCTTTAAAAAAAGTAATGTAAACTCTTAATGAGTTTTAATCCCATTTTGGACCCATGACCTACTAGACTCATTGAATTTGGGTAAGAATCTAGATTTTTTAGACCCCATGGGTATACATCAAAATTTTACGGGTCTGCGTCTAGTTGGACTTGCCGTAGATCCGACCCATACCCATCCCTAGATCGAACGCTATGATTGAATCGGAACACTAAAAATATTTGTCGTGTTAGGCCCTTGGTGAAAATGTCTGCAAACTGATTGTACACCGTTGTGGACACATAATCGTGTCTCCCCATTTGAGTATCCAATGATGATACACACCATTGTCATAATCGGTCTGACTCAAAGGAGAACAATCCAAAGACGTTAAGTCCATATCTTTTTAAAGAATAAAGTCTATTTATTAATTCCAAAGCTAATTTTAAACCTCATTTTCGGAAAGCCTAATGAATTATTATTATAATTAATTGTAGTTTCAAATGATCATAATAGATACTTTCTAAATTCAAAAATAAAATGACAATGAGAATTTTTTCTTTAAGAGAAATGATTTTCGAACCTTAAAGGATAAAAGAAATCTTCTGATTTCGGAAATCGCTCATATCTGCTTTGCGTGTAGTGCACCAGAATGCGCGCAGAATATCAAGACAGTTAGAAAAAAGAAGCAATGCATGGAAACATGTGCTGACGCGGGAAGCTTGAGCTAGGGCATGGCCCGTGCACGTCATGCATGGCTGTGGATGGAGAGCACATCCCGTGCGCCAGTTGCAACATTACTCTTATCTTATTCGTGCGATTTTTGGACTTGTTTCCCTATATATAGACCTACTTTTCGACGAACGTTTTTTTATACTTTTACAAAGACTTTACCGCACACTTAGGTTGTCTCCACATACTTCCTCTGTAACAAAATTATTGCAACATTTTGGCTTGACACAGACTCCTAGTGAGAATTTGATAATTATAGTTAAGGGTTGTATTAGGGAAAAGGAGAAGAGAGAAAAATGGGGAGATCAGTCGGGTATGTTTCCCATGTGGGTAATTTAGGCGCCAAAAATGGGGGAACTTTTTTGCCTTTTAGGAGAGAGAAAAAAGGAGTTAAGTTTTGACTTTTTGTCTCACCTTTAATGGCAGATATCAGCCAAATTTTTTGGGAAAAAAATTTGGAGACAAATTTTAGGGCCAATTAATAATGGAGACATAGCCAACAAATTTTATGTAAAATTTAAAAAATACAAATGGACTTACAACCCAAATTTTAAACTTTAGTCGTCCATTAAAATTTCAAAGTTCCCAACCATTGTTCATCATCAAATGTTAATCAGCTTTACTCTTTATACCTCCCTCTATATAAGGAGAAGAACCGACAAAAAATCATTGTTCCAAAGACCAAAAAAAATTAGGCAACAATCGCAACCTAGTTTAACTTCACAGAACAATTATTGCACGCAATATACTAGTTAGGGTCTTCATCTTCCCGCAATGAAAAAAACAACAGCAATAGTAGCACCATCATCCGAGCAAAAAAAAACAACAAAATGGATGATGAAGATGCCTTCTTTTGAATAGACCAGCTACTTGATGAAGAAAGGTTAGGAGCACTACACCTACTGTAGAATAAAGGTGGGAAATGCATTTATTAGAAAAAAAAATTGAAAACCTCATAAACAATCAAAGAGGTTACATAAGTTTTCAGCTACTTGGCATGAATAAAAATGGAAAGTTACCATGCGAGAAAAATTCGACAGTTGTAAAACAAATAGGGGTGCATAAAAGCACAATTTCCACAATTTTCAAAGAAGTAGAGAAGCAAAGAACAAGGAGATAAGCCATTGATGTCAATTAAAAAAAAAGAAGGAAAGTCAGGCAGGAAAGCACATGAAGTTTCAGAGCAGTGGCTGCAGTCAGCCCCTGCATCTGAGGTACACTTACAGAGTATACGTAGGGTATTTAAAGTTCTCACACATGAAGATTATCAGGCTAAACAAACTAGAAAACCCAACGGTGCACACTAGTAACAACCACCCAGCAGTCATAGAGAAGCATAAGATACAGAGAATGCAGTGGGTACTCTCACACATTGAGTATGCAACAAAGGGTAGAAAACCATGTTTCATCCCTATGAAAAATAGTGGTCATATTGATGAAAAGTGGTTTTACTTAAACCCTAGCAAAAGAAGGTTCTATTTCCTACCAGCAAAAATTAATCCATATAGAATATGCAAGTAAAAAAGATACAATATCAAAGCAATGTTCATGAGTGTCACTTCAAGACCCTTATTTAATGAGCATGGGGTGATTATACATGATGGAAAATTTGAAATATTCTCATTTGTGTCCAAACAAACAACAATGAAAGAAGAAAAAAAAAAGAGAAGCTAGGACCCATACGAACAAAATGACAGGGAGTAATAATGTCCAAAGGCAACATAATATCCAACAGAAAGCATTACAACATGAATAAATAAATCGCAAACAAGAACAACATCCTAGTAAAAGAAGAGAAATGAGGGGTTTTAAAAAAGTATATCCAACAACAACATATCCAAAACTAACATATCCAATAGTAACATATCCAACACTAACATATACAACACCAACATATCCAACCTCAATTGTCATATCCATGATCAACCACTTCAACAACCAAAAATACTTCCAACATGCAAAAATAAATACAACATCAACCATTCCAACAACAACAAAATTAACAATATCAAATAATTCAAACACCAACTAATCAAAAGGGACCAAATCCAACATGAATTATAATCCCACAACAACCAATCCAACACTAAAAATATAATCCCATAGCAACCAATAAGAAATCATCATGCGAATGCCACACATCACCATTGACAAGGAACACATTAAAAATTAAAAAATTAAAAAGTTAGAGGTCATACTTAAACTTATTTAGGTTCCTCTGCTCTTCTAAATCAGATGGTCTCTGATTTGTTGAGAGACTCTTCGTTGCAGTACAAAATTACGCATGGGATGACATGCGCTCCAAAAGAATCAAATCCCTCATAACCACCCACAGAATTAGACCCCCATAATCAAAATAAGGCATAGAAGCCAAAATCTGAAGTGAAGAATCCTGACTTAATTCCTAAGCACACTTCTGATCCTTCTCTTTTTTAGGTGACTCAACAATTTTCACCCTCACCCCTAGTTTTCGGCAAGTAAGAGAATTTAGAAAATCGACTAGGCTATTTTTCGCACCTCAAACTTTGGTTTTTTCCGTTCGCCCCTAGATCTGCACTCTCTATTTAAACTTAAACTCCGAATGACCAACCGTAGGCAACCCACAAACCACATCCCATTCAAACTTCTCCTCCTCCTTTATACTGTTAATGGCGAGGCCTAAAGGTACAACTGCTTTGAGATTTATACACTTTGAAGGCTCGCTACTTTTCATACATCCTAGTGAAGTGAGAGAAATGAAAGGTTTCAAAAAGTCGGACACATAGATTTAGGAGGTTTCTCTTCTCTGGATTTTTTTCGGAGGTAAGAGCTTTTCTTAAGGGTTCAAGATTCACCATTTTTAGATGAACAGAGGAGAGAGAACAGACTGTAAGATGGAGAGGTAGAAGGAAAGAGAGAATTTGGCGATTGAGGGACAAGATAAGAGGAGAATAGAGTAGATATAGGGTTTTGATTTTGGGGAAAAACTGGAAGAAATTTGTGTGTGGGGGTGAATTTAGGGTTCTGATGATATATGAGTAGTTGGGGTTGAATTGAATGAGTTCATATATTGGGCTAGTTGAAGGGTTGGGGGTTTGATTTTTGGTTTTGGGATGTTAGGGATGGATTATATGGGTGATTTTGGTGAGAATTATTAAGTGAAAGGTTTCTTGGGTTAGTAATCTAATGGGATTAAAGAGTTAAAATTTGACTTTTTGGTTTTTCATCATTATTGTTGTAGATATTTTGAATTTTTTTTACTAAAATAAGTAAGTTTCAAACTGAAATTCTATATATCTCCCCACAATTACTTAGAACCGCCCCCAAAAAAAAATTGAAGTTACATTTATAACCTTTCTCTTTTTTTTCTTAAATCACCACCACCATCCCCTTACCTCTTGTCTGGCTGCCACCACCACCCACCCACCTCACTCCACCGCCCTCACCTCCATTGAAATTACCACCTCACTCCACCACCCACTCTCACTCCACCACTTCCTTCGTCGCACAGAACCACCACCACCTTCGCAAGTCTTATCGCACAGAACCACCACCACCTTCGCAGCTTCACATCGCACAAAACCACCACCACCTTTGCAGCATCACGTCACACACAACCACCACCACCTTCGCGTCACCCTTCGCGTAACCCGGAAATTTGAAATTTTTTTATGGCGAATGTCTGGCCAAGACGTTCTAGCCATGGCGCGAACGTCCTGGCTGGACGTTCGCCCCATGGTCAGAACATCCTGGCCAGACGTTCACCATAAAAGAACTGGTGATGGGTGGTGTGGAAAAAAGGAGAGGGTGAAATGGCAGTAAGTTGGTGGTGGTGGTGGGGTGGTGGGTGGTGGGTGGTGGGTGGTGTGGAAAAGGAAAAAGGGTAAAATGGTAAAATGGTCTATAAAAATAAATTTGGGCGATTTTAAGTAATTTCTGGGCGATGTTCAACAATTCCCGTTTCAAATTGTTGCAATTTTTGTGTTACATCCAAATATGGCAAATGTTGCATTTTTTTTTTGTTACGAAGGAAGTACTTTCCTACAAACTCTTCCTACAAGTACGAAAATACTCTCAAACACTTTAAACTCTCATACACTTAAACCTCTTGTGATTTAATATTTGAAGCTTTGACGGTTGTTCTTTTGAAAATTGTTCATAAGATCAAGGTGATTTAGGTATATTTTTTAGGGTCTTTTAATTTATTGAACTCCTATTCATTTGCTTGAAGTTATTAACCTTCTTTGATGTAGATCTATAAGTAAGTTTATGTCTTTTGTATATTCTTAATCCCTACTCTTTTCTCTATACTTTTGTATATGCTTCAATGTCTTCATGTTTATTGCTCTCATCATCCCCACATGTTATTATTTCTAATTACAAGATCTAAATAAATCTTCTAACACTCAATAAAATGATTAGATAATTAATTTAGGAACCCAGTAATATGCTTGCTTAAGAACATGTCACTAAAAAGTAGCATTTTATGTGTTTAATGGACCAATCTAGACTAATCTTCTTAGGGTGTTGAAATTGGATTGCTTGGTTTTCTAATTCCATAAAAATTGATATAATCTATTAGGTAAAGCCAGCAATAGAAGAACGTTATTCCTGATCATGTTCGTACCTTCACCCTCCGAACTCAATTTTTGGTTTAATGACCAATGATGGAGTCATGATGGGAAAATCTACATTGGATAAGTCCCTATGTTGTCCCTAAACTTTCCAAATATATCCAATTAGGTTTATGATTTTTGTTTAAAGACTTGTTGGCAACTTCGTAACATTTTTCAATAAAACCCTTCAATGAGGTAGTCAAATAAGCGATTACACCGTGTAGGCAATAAAAACATGCCTATACTCGTAGGGATTTGTAGAACTCGTATATGAACCAACACAAAATGGATGTTCATTTCAACATGTTTGGTACGTTGGTACTGTACAAGATTGTCAGTTTAATAAATAGCGTCGACATTATCACAATAAACAAGGGAGGCCAACAAAAGAAGACAAGGTAGCTCAAGCATATTACAAAGCCAACATGCTTCTGCAACAACATTTACGATACTTCGGTATTCAGCTTCGACACTCGGCCTAAAAAGAGTAGCTTGGCGTTCGGACGACTAGGAAATCAAATGATCACCTAGAAAAGAATAATACCTGGAAGTTAAACGACGAGTGTTGCGACACCTATCCCAATCCATATATATGTATGTGATCAAGCGAGTCGAAATAGAAGGATATAAATGTACCCCATGATCAATAATGGTGCCCTAGATGTAATGCGGGATGGTTTTTAATGCATTAAAATCAGGCTCATTAGGGTTATGCATAAAAAGACAAACCTATTGTACTGCATAAGAAATATTAGGGTGAATAAGAATAAGGTGCTGAAGTGAACCTACCAAACTGCGGTAGAGAGTAGGATCTTGAACCGGGGGAACATAATCAACACCAAGTCTGGACTTAGTATCCACATAAGTAGCGACTGGCTTACAAGTGCCTATATGAGCACTCTTTAGAATTTATTGAGCATATTTCTGCTGAGAAAGGATCATGCCAGAGGAAGATCGTGTAACACAAAACTCAGAAAATAATTGATAGGAGTCAAATGAGACATACGGAACTCAAATTAAATTTCAATTGAAAAATGAGAAATTGTCTAAGCTCATCAAAAGACGTGACAAGTACAATATCGTTAAAATAAAGAAGAAATAAGCCGTATGGAAGCCACAATGAAAAATAAATAGAGAAGCGTCGCTTTTGGCACCTACAAAACCAATCATCATAAAAAATTGCAAGCCCTCGGTATCAAGTCTGAGGAGCTTGGTCGACTCCCTTGTTTATAAATAATGGGGAGCTCGTCCGAGTCAGTGACCCCCAACCTCGCCTCCTTATAAATTGTCTGAGGAGGTGAGGGGGATGGGAATAACGTTGGTGTCGACTTTAATAACTTACCCCGACCCCTTGGATGCACCCAATGCGGTCTCTCTCCCGAGCTCTTCATCAGAAGTGGAAGAAGAGGCCAAGGGCATCATTACCTATCTTTGGGAGGTGTCCCTAGCCTTTCCTTCTTCGAGGATCTTCTTAGACTGGTACTTGTCTGATGGTGTAGTTAGGATAGCCATGCCGAGGGAGGAAGGCGAGGCATCAACTTCAGGCCAATCGGAGTTTCCGGACATAGATCTGAAGGGAGGTCCTCACACATGCTTCCCCTTGCCTTCTTTGATGAAGGCCCTGAATGAGGATCTTCGGGGCACGAGTGCAAGATTTCAAATAAAGGACCCCTTCCACCTGGTCCGACCGGAGGTGTACCACACGATTCGAACTCCGCTTCTCGGTTGCACGGCTGCGTACTACAAAGCCATGGAGATGGGACTCTAGTTTCCCTTAACTCCCTTCATCAACGATCTTCTGAACGCCTACAGACTCTCTTTGGGTCAAATTCCACCCAACTCTTGGGGAGCCATCCTCGCTGTGCAGACCATCTGTGAGGTAATCGGAGTGAGGCCAATTGTGACCTTATGACATCATATGTACAAGTTGGTAGAAATGATGGCAGGTGAGAACTATCCAAGTTGGTGGTGCATCCAGGTCCGAAGGGGTTACCAAATCGTGTTAAATCTACCCACTTCCCAGAAAGGATTCCGAAGGGAGTTCGCCTTCTTTTACTATGGTGGAGACTAGGGGGTGCCAACCATCCGATCGACGCCTGAGCTTAATCATGAGTTCAATTTATGAGTTCCTGAGCTGGATGATGAAGAGGTCGTGGCAGCTTGTTACATGCAGCTTGAATCCAAGATTGTGAACGGAGGGGAAATTTTTGTAACTCGCAATTGGTTACCTAGTTGTCGCCTTTTTAAGAATGAACATTTCCTGGCTGCAATGGGATTGAGATCGGCCTTTCCCAAGGGTAATTGGCAGAGGGGGTTTGATTTTCACACGTGACGATTTTTTTCCTTGGTATTTCTCTAACTTTTCATTTTGTTTTGCAGAACCTTCACTTGCCTATTTTACCGAATCCGATCCAGCAATGGTTGAGCGACTAACTTCTACATCTCTCAAGACGGCTCTGATCTGAGCCGAGTTGGGGGTAAACACTATGAAGAAGCATGCCGCCCTTAAGGTATATTCTACTGACTCACCTCTTTGCATTTTGACCTATTCTATCTAATGAATTTGGCTAACTTTTTGGAAAACCTGAGACCTCGCCAAGCCGAAGCCGAAGAAACGTAAGGAACGTTCTGGGAATAAGGTGGCCCAGACTAAGAAGGCTCTGGCTAAGGCTCGGGCCGAGAAGGAAGCGGCCAAGAAGGCCAAACTGACGCCCTCTGCGGAGGTTAGTAGTCCTCGCGTTGAATCTCGAGCCGAGGATACTGACCTCTCTCTCCACTCCTCTAACTTCGGACCTCGGGGGGAGTCTTGGATATACCCCTTGGTTTCCTTCTCCTAAGCGGCCAGTCGAGGATCAGATTGCCGAGGCGGTCCCTGTTCCATTTACTCAGCTGAGGCACTCAAATAAGAACAAGAGGGTAAACCAGGCTATGAAGATCATCTGCACCGATACCGACTAGGAGCACATCAACATGACTCTCGGGAAGAATGAGACAAATGAGATTTACAGCTTATGGCTCGATGTAACTTTATTTCTGTTTTGGTTCTAATCGACACTGTGCTTTGACATTTTTTGTTCCGGATGGCCAATATTGCAGAAACCGACAGGCTTTGTTTGATGAGGTCGAGGACCTGAGAGACAAGTCTAGAAAGCATTTCGACGAGCTAAGCAAGGCCCTAAACGAGAACAAGATTGCTGAGTCAAAACTTGATGATGCTGAGAAGGCCATCAAGACAGACCGAGAGAATATTAAGGACGAGCGCGACCAGTGGAAAAAGACCACTACAAACCTCATTCTGGCTCGAGACAGAGCCCTTATTGCTAAGGGTGATGCTGAAGCTAAATTGACTGAGGAAGAGCAAGACTTAGCCAATGTCCGCTTCAAACTAAAGGTTGCCGAGGGGAAAATTGTGGCGGTCGAGGAGAGAGCCAAACAGTCAGAGGAGCAATGGTTCGCTGAGTGGCAGACCACCCATGCTTGTGACGATTATAATGTTGAAGTAGGTCATAAGTCCCAGGGTGAGGATGAAGCACTAAAGAGGGCGTTGGTTGCGACTTGCCCTTCTCTGGAATGGAATTATGTATGGTCTAAGTACGAGGAGATGTATTAGGCCGAGGCGGAGGAGATTTGGGCGCAGATTGCTTTGGAGGAGGCTGAAGAGAAAGAGGATGATGACGACGAGGAGGATGAGGCGATGAATGAGACGCTTGAGGTCAGCGAGTCGGCTCAGGGTAACGAGTTGATTGGCAACAGTTCTGCTGCGGATGCCCACACTGCGTCCGGCCTTCCCCCTCCCCTTAGCTCTTAGGCTTGTCCTCTTTGTATCTAGCTTTTTCTACTTTTGTAATGTCTTCTTTGCCAACTCTTGTACTGGCTTGCTTTTGTAACCGCTTGGCTTATCTTTAATTAGATATCATGGGTTCATTCCATCTCAAGTTGTGTTTGTTATTTGCAATATTATTGTCTTCTAGGTATCTGCCTGACTTGTTCTTTTTTCTGACTAACTTATTTTGACCGACTAACTGGTTAAGTTATAAGCCTCTGCTTGAATAACAGGTGCATTGAGCATACGATTTTGCCTAAGCTTTTGTTTTCGACTGGTTAAATCATAGTTGCCCGACTGGTTACGTCTTTTGCTGAATTGCGCTTTGTTTGCTTTGACTGGTTAAGTCATGGAATTTGATTAGGACAAAATATGTCTAACTACATTGATGACTGGTTAAGTCTAGTAGTCCAACTGGCTACAAAATGTCCTGCACTATTACACAATGTGCTTGACTATTGCATAAGCCTCTATTGCAATTAACAAACATTCAACACATAATCTTTTAAGGTTGTCTGCGTTTCAGGGGCGGGCCAGGGGTACACCTTCCGGGGATTCTAGTCGAAATGTGCTTGGTTTGATTACCTCCCCTATTTACTAGGTTTTCTCGAGTAATTGAGGATAGAGGTCTTTGGACTAGATTTTCTCTCTTTCACTTTCTCTCTCACCTTTTTTTTTAAAATTCTAATCCATCTGAATAAAAAATAGAACTATCATACTCCCTCTGTCCCATAATATAGTGCCTACTTCATTTTTTGGTGAATCAAACTTTAAAATATTTGACCGAATATTCTCATTCGTATATATAGAAAAAACATATTCAGGTGGGATCTTGTTATATTCGTCTCAATGTGTAGTTTTATAATATCAACCTTTTATATTTTTTATTAATACGAAATTGAAGAAATTAAAGGTTAAAATTACCTCTTGAATAACGTATAAAAAAGAAATAAGCACTATATTATAGGACGCAGAGAGTAATTATTTTGGAAAAAAAAAAAATGCATTTTTACTAATTTTCAAAAGAAGAAAGGCGAAATAAGTGGAGAATTCAAAGTAAAGACACATGGGTTTCCACTTGTCAATTGTCATTAACTTCTATGGTTAATTGCGTCTTCATGTTGAAGATGACGAGGAGTACTTCAAAGTACTGATGAGGTAAGGTAGAGTGGGGCCCTAGTGCCATAAAGATCGCACTAGTAAAACAATAGAATGCCGTGCTCTTTCCGTATACCGTACTAGTCGTACCGAGGAGAGAGAAAATCACAATGAAGTACAGACAGGAAGGGACACCTACCACCGACTCCCTACAGTTTTTCCTTCTAATTTATGCAACGCCAAAAGGATGTGACAATAGCAAAAAATCAACTTTAATAGTCTTTGGGCCCCACTTGTTAGGCGTCACTCACGCTGCTTTCCACCTCTTTCTTACTTCACAAAAGAATATGCCATAATCAATTATCAATGGCCGTTACTTTCCAACTATATTTTAGTTGTGAACGTATAGTTCAACAAATACTCCTTTTATTTTTCTAAGAAAATATGCATGCTTTATGGTTTTGCATTATTAGCATGATTTTTAGGTCATGTCATATGGAGTACAATTCAAAAAAAATCTCATTTCATTCCTTTCTAATTACCACATATTTCCCTCGTTTAAATATATATGATACAATTTGAATTTTGTATTATTCATCCATTTTTAGGGGCGGATTCAATATTGATTATTTTTGAAAAGAAATTAGTAATATTACCACCATTTTTCTAATCTACACATTTACTATAGCATTTCACCAATGATGTTCCGGAAGGATTACTTTAACCAATGATGTACTCTGTATTCTGTATTTTGGGAGCTAGAAGGATTATAATATGGATATTAATATGGGTATTATTGATAAGTTTTATTATATTATATATTCTCAAGGCTTATTTAGGATTATTATTGTATTAGTGGGCCCATAACTCGCGGATTTAAGTTCAGTTTTCGCTGGCAATTATTAGTAACAGTGATCAATTGAGTAACTGGATTTTTAAGGCTTGACATCAACATTTTATAGTTTTTACAAAAATAGATATTATTGTTCAAAGAGTTATATTGACAAGCGTGAAAAGGTAAAGTGTAACTATTAAAAAGAAAAGGAGGGAGTGTCATAAACAGAGGACCTTGTGGACCTAATGGATTTACATTAACCAAGTAATAAATCTCTAACACTTAGATGACAAGATTAATATATATATATATATATATATATATATATGTGTGTGTGTGTGTGTGTGTGTGTGTGTGTGTTGTGTGTGTGTGTGTGTGTGTGTGTGTGTGTTGTGTGTGTGTGTGTGTGTGTGTGTGTGTGTGTGTGTGTGTGTGTGTGTGTGTGTGTGTGTGTGCGTGTGTGCGCGCGCGTGCGCGTGTGCGTGTGTGTAAATAAGAAGAAGTATAGTATAATATATACTTCCTTTGTTCTGTGTTAGTTGCAACATGTGGAAAATCAAGGAAGCCACAAGTTTTAAAAACGGAACACTAGTGATAAAAACATCATTGGATCCGGTCTAAATTTAGGATACTGATCCATTTTTGGTATGGATCCGATGGGCTCGGATCAGTTAACCCTCAACTGATCCGGTCAGGAGGAAAAACCGAATCAGTTGGTTGTAAAAACTAATCCGGTTTTAACTCATGATCGGATCAGTAGAGGTAATATATAACAAAAAAAAATGATCCATGCACTGAAACACATTTGTAATTGTGAAACGAATAGGCCATGAAACTGAAAACCCTACAAAATTTACAAATTGAATCCATCAAAACTAACCAGCCAAAGAACGAAGTAAGTGGTCGAAGTTTCAACAAGGTGGCGGATGTATTGGCCAAGACTAGTAGACTTTCGGATATTAGTAGCATTGTAACTAGGACTTTTCCCCATCCCCCTAGTTATTGTATGAAAGTATATCTTGAGGATTGTAAGTCATTATTTAATACTCTAAATTAATCTAGTTGCTTTGTTCACCAAAAAAAAAAAAAAAAAAGAACGAAGTAAACCAGCGACACAAAATTAAAAAATTTAAAAGAACCAACCAAGAAACGAAATTAACATACACAAATTTACTAACTTACAACATCAACGAAATTTACAAAATCTAAAATATGAAATTAACATACATGTGTTTTTACTTACTTCCATCTAGGGGTGTGCATCGGTCAAGAACCAGAACTAGCTAGACCGGTGGACCGGAATCCGGGATTTTTTTCGATCAGAACCAGAATTTTTCCAGTCATGTCCGATCCTGGACCTCTTGGACCTTTTTTTCCAAAAAAAATCTTTTTTATTTTATTTAAATATATTTATAAATTATATACATTAAAAATTAACAAGTTTAATAATAATAATCCTAAATGAATAAATAGTAGTTTTTAAATTTCTAACTTTCTATCTTTTAAATTTTTTTAACGTATAAACTTTTTTTTTTACTAAAATAATAGAAATTTCGGTCCAACCGGTCCAAATCGATTTTTTTTCGAATTTAGACCAAATCGAACCGGTGGACCAGAATCCTGTTATTCGGTGGATCGGGAGAATCTCCGTCCGGTCCAAATTCCGGTCTGGACCGATTTGTGCACACCCCTACTTACAACATGATGTGAAATTTAAATAAAACTCAAGTTACAATCTATGGACGAAATTAAATGAAATGATATAAACCTAAAATACGAAAAAACAAATAAATCAAACAACAGCATGAGGTGTGACTAAGCCTAATATATCTCGAGTGAAAATTAAATTAAAATAAATAAATACACACTACAAGGAAATAGGTTTTGGGCAACAAAAATATTCGTCGCCCAATGGGACAATTTCGTTGCACAAAGGTTTGGGCAACGAGATTTTTGCGCGCCAATTTCGTCGTCTAAGGCTCGACGCCCTTTCCATTTTAGGCGTCGAATATCATGTTCGTTGCACAAACTATAGTTTGGGCGTAGAAATGCTTTCGTTGCTCATAATGCTATTTTGTGCTACGAGTTTTTTATATCGTTGCCTAAACTTGACACAGTTTTGGCAACGACAACTTAACTTTTGTTGCCCATATTATGGAACTTTGTGCAACAATCACTATTTGTCGTCGCCCATTGTGTGTTATAATCTTACCAGAATGCTATCTTGGGCAGCAACAATTTTATTGCCCAAAGTAATTTGGGCAACGAACTGTTTTACATAATTTTAAATCTCACGCTTTATTCAAATAACAATGTATAATACTTAATTAGTTGCCCAAAATTTCATATATAAGTATATAAACTTATTAAAAACAAAAGTATGATATAATAAAAGAAGTATTCATGGAATAGCAAATTGTAGACACCCGGTGGAGTCAAAATAATCTTCAAATTCAACATCCGACGTAACTTGAATATCTTACAAAATTCAAAGTAGATCTAAAAAAATTAATTAACACTACCCATTATTTACAAAGAAATTCACATAATTCAAGCTTTGTCATACTTCATATAGCTTTCCTTCGCTAATTTGGGAAGATAGCCACGACCCATTGTTCCTGATAAAAGCGAAAACGTCAAAATTAGACACCCATGTGATAAAAAAATGGAGGGGGGGGGGCAAATGACCTTTTTACTCTTCCGTCCTAAAAAAAATAATATGTCCAGATGCACCCATCACTACATCACTAAAAGTGAAGATTTTCTTTCTTATCTAATGGACAGTTGTGGAGTCTGTAAATAGACAAGCCACAACTTACATAATCAATCCTAAAAATTTTACAAATATTTCAATGTTCTATTATGCATTATAAGTTCAGAATAGTAGCACAAGGTTCAATATCTAGAATTTTCAAACATTACTCATTATTCATTCTCAAGACCCCAACTTGTTGCACTAAGACATAATAATGGAAAAGTGTTAATTTTATAACTAACACACTAGATAATTCTTGTACTAACTCACTCAAGAGCTAGTTGGTTCAGCCAATGATCTTCACTTATGTGAATCTTAACTGGAGTTTACGGAGCTAGTAGTGGGGCTAGATTTGAGTTTTTTAATTGCATGACATACTTTCCATCTTTCTACCTCCTGAGTTCATTTTCCATAGTGTCTAAAAGAATCCTCACCCACAAGAAACATCATCTTTCCAGTTGAGCAAACGCAATACAAAAAAGTAATTTACTCTTACCCTTCATTGCTCGAACACCATCCTTTTTAAGTTGATCGTTCTGACTGTCCTCTCCAGGTCCAACTCTATTTGACGAGGTTGCTTCATCTTTGCCTTCAAGATTCATCTCTAAGTTCTCTTCTTTAAGCATGCTGGGAACTGAATCTGCTGATAATTTAATTTCCAAACAGACACCATCTCTAAGGTCATTAGGGTGTACATCTGTAGAAAGACCAGTACTATCATCCTTGACTATCATCTCATTTTACATCCCAGTATGCAAGATGTCTTGGTGCTTAGTAACAGTGGAAAAAAGTCGTTCCTTCTGATCTCCATCCTCTTCGTTGTTGGAGTTAATTGAAAGATGCTCTAAAGCTTCTTCAAGACCAAAGCCATTTGAGGGACTGACTTCACCAGAAACACTGCCCCCATCAGAGCTGCTACTGTATATGCAATCTGGAGGAGATAACCATCCTTTATCTTCGGTAGACAAAATGTTCGCACCCATTAAAGTTTCATCCTTTTCTCCATCAGGTTCTTCTTCCAATATATCTCCATCCATGTCATCATACTCAGAGTAGCTGTTAATGAGGTCCTAAAAGCTCAAGAGCTAAGAGAAATTTACTCAGAAAAGATGAGTCTCATTATCATTTTTTCACATTTAGGTTCAACGCCAAATATCTTTCCTTCCCCAATGGCATTTATGTTATGAATCACATTTCAAAGATATCTAAAGGTATCAACAACGCAATAATGAAACCCCTATAATGCTGTAATGTTGGTTGGAACAGATAATGCAACAACCCAAATTCCCAGATTAATGTTCTCCTTACAGTTTGCTGTTTAAGCACATAATATCCTGCATTTTCTCATGTTGTCATGCTGTTGCTTATTATACGGAAGGAGTAAAATCATTTTGTCTTTTGAATTATATGTTGTTTCATACTTCTGAAATGAGTAACAAACTCACATAGTGTTAATAAACTACGTGAATGATTATCACAAAAGAACTAAATCGAAACACACGGTTCGCTGAAATTCAATTACTTCCACCATTAATCGGCCAAAACTCACATCTAAATCCATCATTATTGCGTAAACAATCAAAATAGGCAAGAATTCGGCATTTTTCTCAGTGAAGATATTGCTAACAACATATTTGACACTTTGATCTACAATAATTCAACCAAATCATCCACAAAATCATATAATCATCCACAAAATTAAAATTTTACCAGAAAAAAAATGGAGTAGAAAATTACCTATACCAAGATCTGGATGTATAATTGTTATCTTCAACTTTGGGTTTTCCTTGTTCAACATCTTCGTCGACCACAGACAACACTGGAAACCAGTAAACGAGAGGAGAGGGAGCACCGGTGGTTCTGCTTCGCCGCAAAGAAACGAGAGGGAAAGGGATATTCGTCGGACAACAGTGAAATCGGAACGAGAATGAAGTCGACGGACAACAGCAGATTTGCCGGCGACAGGAAGTGCCGGAGAAGTCGTCGGACATCAGCAGATTCGCAGGAGACGTGCGAGTGTTACGGCGGACCGGAGAGGGTGTCAGTTGAGGAGGAGATGAGCAGTTGAATTATTTTTTTTTTTGACAAGTGAGCAGTTGGAGTCTCGAAGGAGTGAAATACGTGATTTCGGGGGAAAATATTAGAGTGGGTTTCTTTTCATCTATTTTTTTATTTGGTTTGTGCAACGAGACATAATTTGAATTGGGCCACTTATTATACAAGGGCAATGAAATATATAGTTTCGTCGCCTAATCAAGATAACGGGCAACCCAAAACTTATCTCGTCGCCCAAATATGAATTTGGGCAACAACAATGATTTTTGTCGCCCATAATTTACATTATGGGCTACAAAATCAGCTCGTCGCCCTTGTTTTCAACAATGGGCCACGACATTCTTTTTTGTCGCCATTAAGTTTCAATTCTGTCGCCCAAAACCTATTTTCTTGTAGTGACATAAGGAACAACGTTGAGAGGAGAGGTGGTGAGCGACGACGAGAGGAGGTGTGATGTTAGCGTGAGCGAGGATGATGGTGGCGGAGATCTGGTGGTGAGAACGACAAGTGATTGAGAAAAATCTAGAGATGCGAAGACGGAGACACAAATAAGGTAAATAGATTTTTGAAGATGATGGTGCTGAAGATCAGGTGGCAAGGATGTTGTTGATGATGATGGTGGTGGATTTAGGAGAGAGGGTGGATAAGAGAGGGAAGAGGAGATGGGTATGATGAGAGAGGGGAGGGAAGAGGAGAGGGGTTTTAGGTTTGAGACAGAGGGGTGGGTCGCTAGTTTGAGTGAGGAAGAGAGGAGTTGAACTGAGTGTGCAACTATGTGCCGTGTTAATATACATGTAATATTGAATAACTGATCCAATTTGTTGAACCAGATCAGTTAACAGAAAACCGAATCGATTTTCTATTAAACTAATCTGGTTCACTACTGAACATGATTAGTTACTCAGCCCAGTTGTGTTGCCCAAAAGTTTGGGGATTTACAAATTTTGTTTTTTAAAAAATCGGATATGTTATCTTGTGACATAAAACCTTTTTTCTTCCACTAGTGAAAAGTGATAGAGAGAAATCACAAGAAGGACTCATGTGAACATATAGAGAGCACATTTCTAATAGAAGAAATGTTATAACTAATTTGTAACTTTTGGAAAAGGGAAGTGTTGCCATGAAATTGCAACGGGAGAAGTATATTGTTTGAACTCGTAACATATAGAATATATTACCTTAATTTGTAACTTCTGGAAAAGGGAAGTGCTGCAATGAAATTGCAACGGATCGGAGGAAGTATAGTGTTTGAATTCATAGCATATAGAGTATATTACCTATAGAAACATTTATATGAATACATATAGTTTTGGTATTGGCATCTAAATTATAATACATCCTCCGTATCTATTTAATGCAACAAATCCTTCGGGATTAAACTCCTATGCAGAATTTCTTTAGGGTTGGTTAACAAAAGTGAGGGCAAGTGTTTAGCTTAATTAAGCACCACTACCAGCTAATGTTGCTACCACCTACTGCCACCATCTAATCAACCACAACAAGCAAGACACCTCGAGGCACCACCAACACCATTGAAATGCCACAACACATCATCACCACCAAAACACTACCAACACCATCGAAATCCACCACCATAACCCAATTTCACCACTAACACCACCAAAATCCACCAAATAACCCCTTAAATTTGCCACCAACACCACCGAAATCCACGACCAAACCCCAATTCACCACTAACACCATTGAAATCCATCAAATAACCCCTAAAAACACCACCATAAATCGCAAACCACAGTCCCAACTACCGAATTTCGAAACCCCAAATAAACCAAAAAAGAGAAGAACAAGAGATGTGATGGTGAAGAGACTGAAGAGAGGGAGATGAAAAATTGAGATATGTTCGTGGTGGCGGTGGTCTTGAGAAGATCGAATTGGTGGTGGTTGGAAGGAGATTTGGTCGAGGCTGTGGTGACTTTGGGGTTTTGTCATGGATTTTGGTGGTTGCAAGCTTGTCGCGATAAGTTTGGCGACTTGTGGTGGAGAATAGAGGAGTAAATACTGGTGGTTCCAAGGCAATAAGTGTGGTAGTGGTTGGAAGGCTTGTGGCGGTGGTTGGGTTGATAAGGGTGGTGGAGGTGGTGGTTGGTGGTGGAAGCTAGTGTTGGAAATTGTTGGATAGAAATGGTGGTGGTAGAAGATGATATAGATATTGAGGTAGGTGGTAGAAGAGGAGAGAGAGTGTATGGTAGGTGGAGGAGGTTTTTTTTACGGTAGGTGGAGGAGGTTAGTATAATAAAGATTAGATTATTTTTGTTATTAATCAATTATGTTATATAATATGAGGTTTTAATTCTTAATGAGGGTCATTTTGGTAATTGCATGTCAAAAAGCCATACTATAAATGGAAAGATAGAATTTGTTTCTTTTAATTTGAAATTGTCAAAAACGAAAATTGTGCATTTAAAAAGAAACGGAGGAATTGTGAGAGGATTGTAAATTAAATTATCCTCTATGATCATTATAAATCGTACGTGGTATAACCAAATCCTTCTCAGATAATTAAAATATTTTCAAAATTAATTTTGTTTTCACCAATTTTCAAAACCCTTTTATTTTTACGAAATTGTGAGAGAATTGTATTTGTACATGCTGCAACAATTATATCATAAAATTCGCACATAGATAGACACACTTATTAGTTGTTACCAAGTTAAGCTTGACGTAGTGATAAGGAAAAAAACCTTCCAAACTCAAGGTTGGGAGTTCGATTCTCAGTAGGAGCACTTTAAGAGAGAGTTTTCTCTTATCATTATTCCAATCTTAAAACTATCTTACAAAAAAATCCAGGGCAAGAAAAAGAGAAGATTGACACACTTGTTTTGAAAAAGTTTTGAACAGAGTATGTTCGCTGATCCGCAGTACTAATGAACGCGGATAAGTTGGTTGGTCTTCGCTTTAGTTCATCATCACTTCAGTCTGTCGTATTAATAAATACGAGTAGCGCGTGAGATATCTTAATATCAGTGTATCACGTTGTGGTGTATTTTTCTATTTATTAATGCAAAAGGAAAGAAAAAGGGGAGCGCAGAAACATAAAAACAGAAAGGGTCAAGAGGAAGGAGTTGGTCATGACTCATTTTAAAGTGTGATGATTAGGAGTTCTTTTTAAAAAATTGGCTAAGCTGAGTATGAAAGCACCTCCTATGCGTAAGATCACCCACTCTTTCGCACAAGTGGCTAAACAGAAGAATATCCAGCTTTGGTTTTCATGATATATCTATAGACGGAGCTAATTCTTTTGTCAAAATAGTTATATAGATAGGTACATAACACCTTAAAAGAATAATATTAGTTAGATATAATTCTTTTGTCAAAATAAATAATTAATTATATAGATAGGTGCATAACACCTCAAAAGAATAATATTAGTTAGATAAAATCAAGTTTTCAATTATTAGATATCTTGTAAATTCTTTTAATCTACATAGTTTGATTTTCACGTTTGCTAACACGGAACCTCTATCATTAATATTTATAAGTATGTACAAGTAAAAGTTATAGAAAGTTGATAGTTGAAAAATATATGTCGAGATAAATATAACAAAATACACATGGCTATATTTCCTTATATATAAATTATAAATGTTGTCAAAATGAAGTATGTGAATAGTGTCAAATTACAAAGTGTATAGATAGAGAGAAACCAACTATTGCTTAGACTGCCTATCAACAGGCCCGGCCCTGAGCCTTATTTGAAGGAGCAATGGCCCAGGGCCCACGCCTCCAAGGGGCCCAGTTTTAACTCATAAAAATATAATTCGCTGGCGAAAATTTGGAGACGCGTGAAGAACTGAAGAAAGAGAAACCGCTGTCAGTTATTGTCAAACCCAAATAACACACGCTTCTTCATCTTCTCCATACAACTAAAGTTATTTTCTTCATCTTCTCCATACAACTAAAGTTTTTTTTGCAATTTAAATAAGGAAAAAATGCATTTGTATAATGCATTACTCATAAATTTCACTCTCAATCATTTGAAATTATTAAGAAATTTCAAAATTAAGAATTATATTTGGGAATTTCGGACGACTGTCGATTGAAAATTGCCGGATGCCGTCGAGTCTTGTTCCGGTTTCTTTGCCTCACGAGTCACTAAGGTGGTACAATCTCGTTCCGGCGTTCCGAGGTGTTCGTGGTTCGCTGTTGCCTCAGCCCTTAGTGGCTTTGCCTGTCGGATCCCTTACACATTGGTCAAGGTTCTATCAGTTCATTATCTGAAATTATGATTCTGTGAAAGTTTACTTATGTGCATATTCTCTGAAATTATTATTTCATTTCATTATCTGAAACATTCTGTAAAATTATCATTTTATTCTCTAAAATTATCATTCTGTAAAATTATCATTTAATTATTGGAGTGTTTGATTTATTTTCTTATGTGCAAATATGTTGCCAAAAAATATTTATCTAGAAGTGAAAAAAAGAAGAAAAAAAAAAGTTGTTGAAGAGTTACTAAAATCACATCAATGTGCTATTTACAGATTTGTTCTTAAAAATGTACTTCATGAGAATTAAGACCATTTACAAGCTAAATTGCATATGTTTTTAATTTGTTCTATTATAAATTGCATATATTTTTTTAATTGTTCTTGTATAAATTGCATTTTTTTAAGGGGCCCCAATCTTCTATTTTGCCTAGGGCCCCAAAAAGTTCAGGATCGGGTCTGCCTATCAAAAGTATTAAGTGGTCGTTTGGTACACAAGAAATTATATATGCAATAGAGATTCCCATTATTTTCAGATTTAGGTAGTTGTTTGGTTGACAGGAAATGAGAAAAATGGGTGCAATGAAATTTTTTGAGAATTTGAAATTCCCACAAAATGAAGTAATTTATTTACCTACCCTCCCCTTGGTCACTTATAATTCCTACATAAATTCCTATAAATTACAACTTTCCTTATGACTACCAAGAAATTAAGACTAATTCCTAGAAATTTCATAAAGGAATTAATTTCCCACAAATTGTAAATTCCTAAAGGAAATTTCATTCCCACTGCGACCAAACAAGCACTAAGTACTTCTAAAAATTATTAAGATCGATAGTACGTATTTTATATCTACCCATTAAAATATCAACCCCGGCCCGAACGATATAGAGGTCCTATGTTGATATTCAAAAATAGGCCCCTATGTATAAAAAGTTTAAAAGCAAATTGTTTTTCAACTACTCCCTCCGTTTCCTAAAGATCTTCCCTCTTTCCGTTTAAGGGTGTTTCCAAAAGATCTTCCCTCTTTTGCTTTATTCGTTATTTGGCAAAACAAATTTCCCTATTTACCCTCTCATGTCACTATCATATGGTCCACTATTACATTATTAATTCAATTTTACTCCATTTCTCTCTCCTACTTTAACCCCTTTTTATTTGTTTATTTATCTTAACCCCTTTCTCTCTCCTACTTTACTCACACCATGCCCCACACAACTTGATTTTCTTTGGTATCTGTAGGAACAGTAAAAGTGGGAAGATCTTTAGGAAACGGAGGGAGTATCATTTTCTTTTTACGTTTTTCATGCCTGAAATCTATACTAATATATCAAAAGGCATTCATAAGAATGTCAATGTGCCATGTGGCACTCTCCTCTGAGGTTCTAATGCAAATGCTCTATTTTCATGTCAAACCCTCAACTAAAAAAATTATATTGTATGGCTAGAAGGTATCGAACACGTGATCTTTGAAACGGAAAGTGAAAGCTTAACCATTTGATCCAGCATAACATCATTGTTTAATATTTCAAAATAAAATATAATAAGGTCTTGTAATTGTATCTCATTAAAAGACTACATAAGTAGTTGGATACCTAATACATTAATGATAATGATAGTAGACTATTGTAGACATAAATTCTTACTCCAATTTCTTGTATTCTTCAAATTATGACATCAATTTTTTTCCTTACAAGACAAAAATTTACGAAAAGAAATAATTCGGGGCATCGCCCGGGACACTCACTAGTTATATTTTATAAATCGAGAAGACATAATTAAAATAACTAAACAATCCTCCGACTCCCTCTTGTCGAATTTGGACTCAATTAACTTCTTTTTTTTTTTTTTTTTTGCTAAGCAAGAAATAAGTATTATTTCACCATGAAACTAACTACAACCAAAGCTAACTCAAGCCTAGTTCTTATCAT
Organism: Beta vulgaris subsp. vulgaris; assembly: GCF_026745355.1. Lineage (NCBI taxonomy): Eukaryota > Viridiplantae > Streptophyta > Magnoliopsida > Caryophyllales > Amaranthaceae > Beta > Beta vulgaris. Next base: position 23,639,441 of record NC_079203.1, read on the forward strand.
GCACATAAATCTTTGAGGTAACACCAAGCTAATCCTCATCATGTTTTTGATAATATTTTGACATTCTATGATCAATCAAGAAGAAGAAAAAATTCAACCAAAGGACCTCAAATTATGGTAAATATATTAGTCAATCAGAAAATGAGCATAGATAAATCAAAATTCGACCAGCACAGAAACATTTTATCTAATCTCATTCATATATTCAAATTGGATGATTAATTAAGAGATATATGCTGTAAAAAAGAGCACATGAAAATGAAACTCTAATATGGTAAATATATTAGTCAATCAAAAAATGAGCATGTCTGTTGAGGCGTACTACCGCAAATTCATCGAGTTATGATGAGATTTACTCCTGAAATTTCCCCTACTGAGGATGCTAAGGCCTCAAGTTTGGAACTAGGACTTACCTTAACCTGCAAGGAAGACTGGGGGGGAGATACCTTCACCTCTTTAGACCATGTTTTTGGCAAGGCTGCTCATTTATATGCCATAAGAAAACGAGAGGAAGGGGGTAAGCAAGGTGAAAAACGGAAGGAGAATCCAAACCCCAAGGTCCAAAAGTTTGAAAAGAAACATCATGGGAACCAAAACAACCAAAACTCCCAAAGAAACTTTAGTAAGGGACCCAATAACAACAACACTCGCCCCCAGTAACACTAACAACCGCAAACCTAAGCGTGTGTACAGGTGTAGGAAGTGCCCAAACAACCATCCTAGGAGAGATTGTGAGGGTAATAAGGTGGAGTGTCGTTTTGGTTATAAACTGTTATTTTATTGAAAAATAGATGTGATAGGAGTTACTAGTTAGTAAAAGTATTTATTTTAAAAAGAGAGAATATGGACCAATAGTTAAAAAGTAGAATGATCAAAATAATAGCGGGTCATATCCCAAAATATAAGTGTAAAGAGTATTATGGGACGGAGGGAGTAAAATTAAGAAATAATAATAATAAGATGATGATGACTTGAAAATTTAATTAATGGAATATAATCTCACCCAACAATATGAATTAATTAAGAAGCATGTATAAATAAACAAGTGGTTATTAAAATAAAGAAAAAGAATGGCATGAAATGAATAAACAAGTAATTCACACATGACAAAATGCCAAATCATAATTTTTTTATTATCATTTTAATAACACAAGTTGCTGATTTATTTTAGGGTAGTATAATCCATGTTCCAAGAACCTTCTATAGATATATATAGGTCCAAGCTCATGTCTCATTTTCACCTCACACAAAAATACCCCACTCTTTCCTCTTCTTCTCCTCTCTCCTTCCCGTAGCTCCCTCTCTCATGCTGCCCTCGCCGGAGACCATCATCGGCCAGCCATTAGGGGAACCCCTTCCCGTCGTGCCGCCCATACACATATGGGAACATCAAATAGATTGGATGAAGATACTATAGGATCAATTTTGGATCAAACCAAATCGAGGTATGATTGGCTCTTTATTATATTTAACTGCAAGTCATCCAAATATTGCTTTTGGTGTAGGTCTATGTGCAAGGTTTGAAGCAAATGCGAAGGAATCTCATCTCACAGCAGTGAAGATAATCCTAAGGTACCTCAAAGGAACATATGATTTGAGCTTGTTCTACTCAAGAAGTGAATTTTGAGAGAAAACACAACTGTGGCTAGTTCGAGATCATGAGTTGGATAGTTTTGTTCATGAGGTTTGAGTTATCGAGAGGCATATGCTATGACTTTCTCGTTTTGCATTAAGACACATCCTCATGCTTACTTGGAGGCATCATTATCTACGACAAAGCCATCGGTTTCAGAAGGAAGAGTAAGAACAAGGGCTAGGTGAGACGTTTCTTCAAATCTTGAAAAGCGGTTTCACATTCACTGCTCCTTTCTGCACTAATAACTAGCCACATGAACATAATACTAATATATTTTAATTAATGCACTAATTCAGCAAATCCAATATTTACCTAACTACTTGAACTAAATATTAATCTAGCTAAGTTCATCTATAATTTAATAAACTTAATTAAGCCATGAACTAATTGAAAAAGGTATGCAAACATACCTCTATGTTTCAGTGAAGAAACAATTTAGGAGAGGAGGGAGATATAGGCAACAGGGGCGACGGTGGTGCGTCATTGTGCTGACAGGTTTGCGGTGGTTGCGGTTGTTGCCGGCTAACAGGGTAGGGACAACAAGCAAGCAGGGGAGGAGAAAATAGGAGCACGAGAGCAGGGGCGCCAGAAGATGGTGGTGTCAGCACGATGCTGGTCGAGGTTGAGGCAGCTCGATGCGGTGGTTGTAGGGAAAAGCAGGAGCTGAAGCAGGGGAGGGGGAAATACCGCGATAGGAGAGAGAGAATAGCGGGTGGAGGAAGAGAGAGGGAGTGGGAGTCATGATGGCAAAATATACATTGGATAAGTCCCTAAATTTATTCCTAAGATTTTTCAATTTCCAAATGGATTGATCAGTCTTCCTTTAAAGACTTGCTGATGACTTCTTTATTTGAAAATATTTTTCAATAAAACATTTACAATGATGTAGTCAAATATGTCTTCATCTTACGTAGGCGATAAAACACGCATACAGTTTGCCACATTCCTAACAACCTTGCTGAGTACCTCCACCATACTTAGGCTTCTTGCCATGGTTTCTTTTAGTGAAATTGTTAAAGACTCCTTTGACTTTCCATCCTCCACCATGTTAACAGTGGAAGAACTAGGATTAACTTCCTTTTGTCCATATTGAACCCCGATGCCCTCTTCAATCAGAAGATGAGAACCCAATTGTTCAACATCGATCCATATAATCTTTCTTATGTTTAAGAGAATTCCAGATGTCTTTCCAGCTAACTAAGTGGCAATTTGTCAATAATAGAAGAAGTGAAAAGATCTCATCCATGCTTATGTTGTGTTGTTTAAAGCTCCCTTAAATTATTTGCATTTCATGAAATTGCTCCATCAAAGGCCTGGAATAAACCATTATAAAATTACTACCTATGTCTTAGAAAGATTCAAACACTTTGCGACACATAGTTTAAGGTGCTAAGTTGTAGTGTGGTTATCAAATGTTATTTTATTAAGAAAGTAGATGTGATAAGAGTTGGTGGACTATTTTTTATTCGATGAGAGAGAAAGTTGGATAGCTTTTGATTAATAATGGTAGAGTGTGGGCCAAAGGAGTGTAAAAGAAATAATATAGTAATAGTTGAACCAAGCCAAAAAATATAAGCGTTGAAACTAATTTGGGATATACATATAGTGAAAGTGTTCAGACTATTTGGGAACGGAGTTAATATAAAATTTACTAACAAAAAACTTCTTGCTAGATGCATCTTCGGTCATGTTTTGCTTTCTAGTTGATCCCAAAGAATCATAGCGGGCCCTATAAATTGATAAATATCATAATAAAGCATCAAACATACCATTAAGAATGTAACCACGACAGGCGTAATCGTCAATCTCGCATATGATCCTCTTCCTAGTTGCTTATGTGGATTCATTTTCTACTTCCTCGGGCTTTGGAGTGTTAAGGACATACGCCACACTAATAGATGTAAGAAGAAATGCATTTTCTTTTATCATCTTTTAAAACTAATGCCTTCGAACTTTTCAAGTTTGTGAAAATTTGTATACATTTCACGAATCATAGCCATATTTAAAGAAAATTATTTTAGATTTTTAGAATTTATACAGTGAACAAGGGTCTAAACAGTGTTCTTGATTGCACTTTTTCCGAAAGCAATATTCCGATCCTGCACTTGAACACGGGTTACGTAGAAAGTAGAATTTACTTTCGAAATACAAAAAAAAAAAAAAAAAACAACAAAATTCCGACCTAATATTTTTTCGTTTTGGTCCTTTTGGAGATGCAGTTTGAACCTCTCTAGTTACAAAGTTGAGCATGTCATACAAGACTTATGGGACATCAATCTCGGAAGGAGTGTGCTTGAACTCCTTACAAAACGAAAATTAAACCAACTCCTCTATTTGTATTACTACCTTGAGTAAGAATAAGCAAAGTTGGAATGCTCGACAGTTTCGTAAGAAATCACAATTATACTCTTCAATTAATTTTTTTACTTTTATACGCAGGAAATAACTTTATTCATCTAATAGATAATTCATCTATCAGAATTACACATACTAACTAGTAACTCAACATTGGTAATAATTTATTAATACTCTCACCGTCTCAAAGTAGTCTAAACACTTTCTTCTTGTGTTTAAATTAGTTTGAACGCTTCCATTCTGACATGATCTCACTATAAATATAATATTTCTTTTATACTCTTTTGGCCCACACTTTACCTTTTATTAACAAAAAGTTACCCAACTTTTCTCTCCTCTAATGAAAAAAATCCCACCAACTCCTACCACATTTACTTTTTAAATAAAATAACATTTGATAATCATATTACAACTTATCATCTTAAAATACGTGTCCTAATAACAGTGGCGTATCTAGGAATTTACTCATGGGGGTACAAATACGTAAGTAGTTAGACTCGTTAATTTTTTTTTTCAAAAGAAAGCTTTAATAACATTTTTTTCTCCCTAAGTTTAAGTAAGAAAAGCAGTTGTTTAAGTATATTAATGAGGAAATTTTTTTCTCCTTAAGTTTAAGAAAGAACTTAGATATAATTGCTAAATATTTAAGTGTTCAATGTTTCAATTTAAATAACCAGATCTTAAAAAATAAGTTGTTCAATTTAAAAACATTAGTTTAAGTATATAAATGAGGAAAATTTGAAGGAAAAATAATAGAGACAAAATTATTATTTCGAAACTTTTCTTTTTGTGAGCTTATGAATTTGTAGTTGCAGAGTAATCTTACTTATAAATTTTTAGTTTCACACTAATAGCCATAGGCCCATAGAGAGTAGTATCTAGTAGAAGTGTTGAAGATAAATTAAACATGAGTCAAAGGAGAGTAATTAAAAGCAAAAAAAGAACTTTGTGGGGTTTTAAACTCAAGACCTCCTCATGAATTCATGGATATTTCTTTTCCCTTCTGTTACCAACAAGATAAACCTCAACATATTGATTTGTTTTCATTATTTTCCAGAAATAATGGGGGTACAACTGTACCCCTTGTACCCCCTCTAGATCCGCCTATGCCTAATAAGTATTCGGATCTTTCTAGTATGAAAAGAGTAATTTTTTTTAATGATCTACTAGAATATTTTGCACGCGATGCGTGCTTGACTTTTTTTTTGAAACAGAAACTCGATTTTTTTGGGCATAAGAGTCAAAATTTGAACATTAGACATACGAAGTATAATTGTTTTTAGTTGCAAAATTTGATTGGCTTAGTTTCTTTCACTTAAATCTCTCAACAGTCTTTTTGTTTTTTTTTTACTTTTCAAAGTTAAATTCTATGAACAAAATATAGATTTATTGAATTTATTTCTAATATTATAATTTTTTAGTTGATTTTTGAATTAAGTACAGTACTTCATAAAGTGTAAAGAAAGTGGACACTTGGATTTCAAGTCAATTTTTTCATAAGTTGTAGTTTGTAAGTGAATTTTTAAGTTTTTGTAAAGTTTCCTCATTTTAGTGATTTGCATAACGTAAATTATGCAATTTTATGATTTTAGTTGACTTGTGAGTGATTGTTATAATTATATTTTTGGTATTTCTGTTTGAAGTCCCCTTTGATTTGTAAGTGAATTTGTGATTTAGAATGGGAAGGGGGTAACATAGTCTCTTCATTCGGGGACACCATAGCTCCCCCCTTTCCTTATATAATAGAGATATGTTGTCTTTAATTCTTGATGATATTTTACATAAACCTTTTTACCTTGATAATTAATCGTATTATATAATAGAAAGTGTCTAGGTCCAAATATATGTAAAAGTTTCATTATATATAGAAAACACTATAAAAAAGTAAATAATTTTTTTCCTTGTCTAACTTCTAAAATCTGATTTCACTACAAATACACCTCTATTTTTTATCAGGACCCACCATTAATTGTGAATGGTTCTTGAAATAGTGATTTGTAAGTAAATTTTTGTAAATGTTTTTGTATGTATTGACGTTCTAGGTTATTATTTTAGTTGATGTTAATTTTAAGTTTTAATAAAGTTTCCTGATTATTTGAGTGATTTGTGTGATTTTTATAAGTGATTTTCAATTGTATGAGTGATTTGTAAAGTTTCTTCTTTTAAGTGATTTGTGAGTGAGTGTTGTAAATTAATTTTCGATAGTTTTCTTTGAGTGCCGATTTTGATTTTGACATTACTTTTGTAATTTAGAAAAGAAAAAGGGTAAAATAGGCATTTCAAAAGAGGACACCATTGCTCCCCCTTCCTTTATATAATAGAGATTTCTAATGGATGGATTACCCAATGGGGCATTTCATTCTTTAAACTTGAGCTGAAATCCAGAAATTGAGGCGGTGCTAATGATTAGCTCTTTTATGTAGTTTATAGTATATACGCCACTTCTTCAAAGAAGCTGAATAGCGTATGCCAGTTCCTTAATTTTTGGCTTGCGCACATGTAAACTCCAATACAACTGCAATACTGCATATCCTATCACACTAAAGTTGCGTTCATACTAAGGTAGCTTCAATTATTCAACAATCATTCTGAGTATTTAAAATGTAACTTAGTCATTGCTTCTAGGAGCAAACTAAATAGAAAATACTTCTTTCGTCATATGTAAATCGTAAATCGTAAATCGTAAATTGTATTATTATTTGGCCATATATAAATATGAATACTGAAAATTAAAGATCTTCTGCGAACATAGTAATGATCTACTAATTTCGCATCATAAATAGAGGTATTATTCAACTGTGGAAGAGAACTGCACAGTATCTCTCTGCTGCAAGTCTGGATCATACACTATTATTATTCTCTTCCTCCTTGCCTAGATGGCTCGAAAATCCTGGAAATCAAACAAGCACCATGTTTGTGTGCAATGACCACGAAACATGAGCCCCCAATCTAGAAACTTTTCGTGCTACTACCTTTATCATCAGCATCTCCAACTTTTAAGGCCCTATTTATTTCATCTTAGACATATTCAGTAAATATAGGATTTAATTAGTAAAAACCAGTGAAGGAAAAATCACTATAAATCATTAGGAAAAATAGACCAGAGTAATCTAACTATGCGTCTATGCCCATACACTTATAATAATACCAACTATGGATTACAACTTACAACAACAACAAAGCTTTCGTCCCAAAATGATTTGGGGTCGGCTAACCTGAATCGTCATAGGAAATTGTCATCGTGACCAATGAAACAAGAAAAGAGCATGAAGTTAAAAAAAAAAAAAAACAAGAGGAAGAAAATGAAATTATTAGAAGTAAAATAAGAGGAAAGAAATTTTAAAAAAAACAAACATAAGAGGTAAGAAACATCCCAAATATAGGTTATTTTTTAATAACCCCAACTATTGGGTATCACTAGGGGTGTTCACGGGTGGCTAACCGTCCCGAAACAACATTTTGGTTCGGTAACCGAAAGTTTCGGTTCGTTCTTTTTGCGAACCGTAATCGTAAGTTTCGGTTCGTTCTTTTTGCGAACCGTAACCATAACATTTAGACGATTACTGTTACGTAGTGGTTGACTCGTAAATAATTATTACTATCCCCAACAGTAGGTTCTAGAATAGGAGACTTGTGCAACAACGCCTGAACTCAAAACCCGAACCTGAGCTCTGCCTTTGGACCAGCAAAAAGGGACCCACCCTGGAGGTTTAGGTGGTATTTCCCCCTCCGAAGCTTAAGTCAGGTATAAGGAGTATGAAGGAACTTTTAGAGAGAGAAAGTAGAGAGAGAGAGAGTATTTACGACGGAATAATAGTACTATGCTATGAAAAACGTACCTTTTCCCTTGATTTCAAGGACTATTTATAGTGTCTGAAATGACTGTTGTACCTTAATGTCACCCTAATTTGGGAGCATCTGATTGGCTAAGCAATATAACACGTCGCAATCATTGATTGGAGAGTACACATCACCTTTTATAAAGGTGTTTTTTGTGTTTACTTGGGCCTAGACACAAATTGGGCCATAAGAAGGGCTTAGTACACCTTTCTTTATCCAGAAAAATGTACTTTACTCCTTATGAGCTTCTGGTCCATGTACTTTACAATAACAAAGAAGAGTGCCACCTGTAGGGCTGTGATCAGGCCACGTGTCATGCCTAGAACCGTTGATTTTTAGGCTACAACGATTGCCCCTTAAAAGAGGAGTTTACCATTTAGGCGCCAAGACGGTTGGAATCATCTTTTAACCAACGGGAACAGCCCATATCCTTTTCAAGATGAAATGGGCGTCATTTAGCCGGTCTCAACAGGTCAAACTTCAAGAGTTTTTGGCATGCAACAGTTACTTTACCGGAGGGGGAGGACACTTTTACCTCCCTATAAATATGTCTCTTTGGCCTTTCTGAGATCATTTTAACATTCTTGAGATAGTTTTTTAGAGAGAGATACTCTGCCAAATTCTTACGGGACTTTAGAGAATTGAAGAACCTTCGTCCAAGCTCTCGTTAAATCTCTGCAATCCGTCCGAGATCTTGCTAAGTTTCCTCCATCCGTCCAAGTAACTCCAACAGGTATTCCTTCTGCTAAATCTTATTTTTGTGCTTCTCTTTGTTCATTCTTTTAAAGAAAAAATGGATTCGTCCTCTTCATCGAATATTCTCGGCCGCTCAAGGGTTGGTCTTGACCCTAGAACAAAGAGTCTTTCTTGTTCGGCACATTCTAGAGTTGGGCCTATCTCGGCCGGCCATGCATTTTATTATTTTGGACATGGAAGGCAAAGTCAGACGACCCAGTCTTTACCTGTGCAGGGTAATCTGGCGCGCGCCAAGAAAATAGTTCGCATTAGACGAGGGGTGAACCTTCCGGCCTCCAGCTCAGAAATTGAGGTATCAACCGGCCGAATTGCTGCTGACGGGGAACGCGAAGTTCAAAGTGCCCCGCCAGCGAACCAAAATACTTTTTCTGAAAATGTCCAAGAGGAAAGTCTTATCAAAGAGCCTTTATAACCCAGCTCGTCCGGACAAGATATGGCGACGCACGAGGCCAATGAGGTGGAGGTCTCCTCTAACTTGTCTTGTGACTCGGAGGAACCTTCTGAAATTAGAAGCCGCCTAGACCCTCTGTCAGACCCTAGGTTCATCCTGGCCGACAATAGTTGGCTCGAACGAGTAGGCCCATACCTTAAAACTTTTCCTCGGCTATGTCTATGCCGGGGTACCGCTTCGTTCTTCCTGGCCAGGAAGACACTATACTTAGTGCTCCTTCCAGCCATTTCACCGTCTACCGGCTGGCTTTGGATACAGGGTTACTATTTCCCTTGCATCCTTTTATAAGCCGCCTTCTTTAATACTACAACATCGGCCATAACCAGCTTGCCCCAAACCCCTGGCAAAACATCTTGACCTTTCTGGCCGTTTGCGAGTTGAAAGGCGTTGACCCTTCATTGGCCGCCTTCTCCCAAATACACTACGTCTCCAAGGTTCCTAGAACTGTGGACAGAGCCTGGTTTAGTGTATGCAATCGTCGAGGCTTCCTGACATCTTGGGACAAAACGTCCAAGATGCATGTCTGGAAGGCAGAATTCCTGTTCGTCCAAGCACCTAATGAAGCTGTGGCTAGACGGTACCGGTACTTTAGCCGGACGACCACCAATACTGGATGAACAACTTCCTACCTGGAGCTGGAGAGCAGTTCAGCCAAAGAGATGATGGAATACTTCAGAGTATCGTAGTATTCTATCAACAATTCCTCTTTTAAGGGTCCGTCAAGCTGGATTCCCTTTAAAGAGATGTTTTACCATGATAACTTCTTGATCGCCGCAGGCTTGCGGCAGGCCGAGGATAGAGGTATATCACTAGTCTTTTTTCCAAGTAAATGCCCTCGTCCAATGACTATATCTGCCTAATCATGTTCTTTCTTTTCGTGCAGATTCGGCTAGAGCTTCCTTGAAGAAATCTTGGACGGGAAACGTCAGTATGTCCAAGTTCACAGATAATCTATGGAAGAAGTACATCAAGTCCGGCTTTGAAAAGAGGACGGACACCTTGGTAAGTAATTAATATTTTTTTTTTAATTTTTTCCTTTTTTGGACGAATCCTTTCTTTAAGAAGGAAGACATCCATGGAACACTTGGCCGACTTCCTACAACCCACGGGACTCATCTAGACATCAATCATCTTAAATTTTTGGACGAGTATTAACGTCGAGACGGTCCCTGCTCCAAAGGGGAACTCGGCCAAACTTTAGGTTTTCCTTAGAAGGGAAGACGTTCAAGAGATATTTGGTCGGCTTCCTTCCGCGGGGGACATCATTCGAAAACATTTCTTCACTTTTACTGGACGGGCTCTCTTTTTGACAGAACCCCGTCCATGCTAGAACGGAGTCCCTTCTTTACATGACCTCGTTTAAAAAGGGGTCCATTCTTATAGACGAGTTCGCTTTCTTTTTTCTTGCCGCTTACATATTTACTTGTTTTCTTTTCAGAAAAATGCCCCAACATCTAAAGCGTTGGCGGAGAAAGCGGCTTCGAAGAAGAGGCCGATCGCAACGGGAGATGCCCCTCCCCCCAAAAAAATCCAAAGGCTTCACGACCAAAAAGAAGAAAACCAATCGGCCTTCTTTGGTGAAGGTTGAAATTCCCCCCTTAGCGGAGGAAGTTCCTCCTTCTACAGAGGAGAGGGCCATGGTTACCTATGCCGACCCGGTTGAGTCAGCACTCCCTCTTATTTCCGAGCAACCAGATGCGGTTGCACTTTTGGACGGGGTCGAAGAGACCAAAAGACCAGCTACTCAGCCGGACGCGGCTATGGACGGATCGACTTTCTCTGGGCCGGTGTTTGCGAGGATGACCTCGGCCGAACGTGAGAAGCTCAAATGCTTCCTTGAGGCCTACATCAAAGGCTTGAGAGGAGCTTCCTCTGGGCATGTAGGCTACATGTCTCAACTAGCTGCTGAGGTACAATCTTTATTCCCCTGCCGTCTTCTTTTTTACACTTGGCAAATTTGTCTATCTTTGTGATCGTCCTGACATACTTTAATCCTCCTTTTTCAGCTTTTTACTCGCAGTATAATAACGGAGGACTGGGCGAGATTACTTAGAAAGGAAAATAAAACAGCTCGTCAGGGATGCGACCACTGCCGGGGACAAGGCTCAATTTGCTATGGCCGAGCAGGAGGTATTACATCGCCAACCAAGGGAGGGTTGAGAAAAGCGCTCGGTTGAGCTAGAGTCGGCCAACAAGAGATATCTCCTTCGGCTTACGGAGCTCCTGGATGAGAAGGCTGCCCGTGAGCAATACTCTCAAAGACGAAAGGAACACGACCCTTTGGACGGCCGTTGAGCTTCAAAGAGAGAATTGTTTTTTCCGAGCAAAAAATCACGACCTGAAGAAAGTTTTGAGTCGGCCAAGAAGGCTCTTAATGAGATGACAGATACCTCCAAGACATGGGCAGCGAAGGCTTTTGAAATGCTTGACGAATCGGACGATATTCCCATATACGAACGTCGTCTGGAATTTAGAAAAAGCCTTCACAAAGCCACCGTGGCCGAAAAGGAGCTCCCAGTCTTCGAAGAATCTTCGGACGACGAAGGAGAGGAGGAGGAGGCCTATCTAGAGGCTCAAGGGGACGATACTAACAATCCTCCTGAGCCGGACGCTTAACTTTTTTTTCTCTATCTTGGCCGCAGGTAGAGGTGGGTATGGGCCGGGTCGGGCCTGCTCACGGGCTCGAGCCCATGAGTGGCGGGCCGTGCCGGGTCGGGTTTGAAATTTTAAAAAATTTTCCACGGCTCGCGGGCCTGAAATAAAATTTCTTGACCGTGACAGGCCCGCGGCCCACGTAGCGGACAACGGGACGAGCCGAGCCCAAATCGTGCCGTGCCGTGCCGGCCCAACCCATGCCCACCTCTACCCGCAGGCCTTTTGTACTTGGCAGCTTTTTTTTTTTTTTTTAAACTAGGTTGTAATCTTCTTTTGATCTTTATAGGAGAATCTCTTTTTTCACTTATTGTCTCTTATTTCCATTTTGCTCATAATCTAACAATTTAACAAGTTGAAAAATTGTTCGGCCTGAAATTCAAAAGTTGTTCATCAGAATTTTAATTCAATTTTACACCAATACTTGTTTCTGTACAAGGACGTTTTTTTTTTTTTGCATTAATATATTTGACATGTATCCCCCCTTCTTGGACGAAAATAATTTTAATAATTTTCTTTGCTCTAAGAAGGAGAATGACCATGATATACTTATGCAGAGTATAGTCTAGGATTGTGGTAATTCGTCCATCCTTGTTAAAGCTTGAAATAACTTATTCCTTTACTAAGGTGGTTATCATAGTGAGTGGCTTTTGGACGAAAAGTAAGACCCTTTTACTAAAGCGCCCTAATTCCAACTGCCTTCGTTTAAGAGAGTGATGTTACTCTTTACGTTAATCAATTGGTGGCCTTCGTCATGTGCTATCCTTACAAGATTTTGACATGTTGGCCGATCTCCTAATAGAAGGCGTTTTTGTTTTGCTGTTCTTTTTTGAGTACCGGCTTGGCCGATAATATGTGCCTTTAATCAAATAACAAGGCATGCATAACTAATAAAGAGACAATGATGGTATAGAAGTAGATTTGTATTATATGAATTTTGCTTGGCTGGGAACCAAGGTACAAGTGTACATTTCTACTTTTTCACTAATGTGCTTATGGCACTTAGTTAGCAGAGAATTACACCTTTTCAATTACATCAAATGTAGTATTTTTTCAAAGTGTCTGAATTCCACGTCTTAGGAACAGAAATAGCGTCCATATCTTCCAGACGGAAGGTACCACCCTAAACTTCTTGGACTATCATGTAAGACCCTTACCAATTTAGTGTGAGCTTACCCATTTTTTGGCCCGGCCGACTGCTTCCATTTTACCTAGGACGAGGTCTCCCTCCTTTAATGGCCGCCTAACCACTCTTTTGCTAAACTCTCGAGCCATTCGTAGCTTATACAACTACATTCTTAATAGAGCATTGTCTCTAACTGCAGGAACCTGATCCAAAGCTGTGCGAAGAGCAGCCCAGTTGGCGTCCTCTGAATAAAGCATGACTCGCAGAGTTGGTTCTTCTATTTCAATGGGAAGGACAGCTTCTGAGCCGTAGACTAGCATAAATGGAGTTTTCCCAGTTGAGTTTTGGGCCGTCGTTCTGATTGACCAAAGAACCAGCTGTAACTCTTCTACACATAATCTCTTGGCATTGTCTAGCTTCTTTTTATGCCACTTGAGATAATATTGTTGAAGGCTTCTACCTGCCCATTTGCCTGAGGATGAGCAACGACACCAAAGTGAGCTTTAATATCCTGGTCGGCCAGCCATTCTTGGAGCTTAGGCGTTTCAAACTGCAGTCCATTGTCAAAGACAATAGACTAAGGCATCCTAAATCTTGTAATGATGTTCTTCCAGATGAACCCCTTTACATCATTGGTGGTAGTTCCTCTCATAACCTCAGCCTCCACCCATTTTGTGAAGTAGTCTACTGCTACTATCACAAATTTCTTCTGGCCGGCCGCTACAATAAATGGCCCCAAGATATCCATGCCCCATTTGGCGAAGGGAAAGGGAAAAAGAACTGGAGTCAAATAATTGGACGGCTTTTGATATATATTACCATGCCTTTGACAGCTATCACATTTCTTCGCATAAAGCAGAGCGTCCTCCTTTAAGGTGGGCCAATAATAATCTGTCCTTAATGCCTTCTCTCATAATACTCTTCCCCCAATGTGAGAGGCATAGGCTCCTTCATGCAGCTCTTTCAAGACATCTAACCCGTCCTCCCTAGTAAGGCATTTGAGGAGTGGCCAGTTAAATGCCTTTTTGTACAAGGTTTCATCCCAGAGCTCAAACCACTTGTCCCTTGCCTTCACATTCTTAGCTTCCAAGGGATCAGTGGGCAGGCGTCCTGTTTTCTTATATTCAATGATGGGGTCCATCCAAACATTTTCGAGCGGAAAAACAGAACTTGCTCTTGATCAATACTCTTTGCCGGCTTTACCTCCCAAAACACAGTTCGCGGCACATCTCTTTCGGCTTGATGATTCTCCGACCTTGGAATCTGGTCGAGCACAAGTCGCTTCAGTGTTTTAATCTCTTCTTGAATCAGCTTCATGTATTTACTCATGGACGCCTCTTTGAATTCAAAGTCGCCATTTACTTGCCTCAATTTCCAGGGCTCCTGCCGCTTTGCACATTTTAATGCTGCCTAACAGTGCCTCATACTTTGCTTCATTGTTTGAAGCCTGGAACTGAAATCTGATCGCATACTCAAACTTGTCCCCCTATAGTGATTGAAAGATTATCCCATCTCCGCAGCCGTTGGCGGTGGACGATCCATCCAGCATAAGGGTCCAATGACGCTTTTCCTCTACTGGACCTTGGACGAATTCCATCGCAGGCCGAGTAAGCTCTACAATGAAATCAGCTAAGGCTTGACCCTTGATCGCTCTTCTAGGCTCAAATGCTAAGTCAAACATGTTCAGCTCCACAACCCATTTTAGCATTCGTCTAGAAGCATCCATCTTGTGCAGGACTTGTTTCAGAGGTTGGTCTAGACGAGGATACTATGGGCTAGAAAGTATGGTCTTAGCTTCCGGCTGGCCATAAGCAGTGTTAGGCCGAATTTCTCTACCATTGAATATCTGCATTCGGCATCCTTTAGCACATGGCTAACAAAGTAGACCGGAATTTGCACTGACTCTCTTTCGGCCAGAAGAACAAAGCTAACTGCATGCAGCGATACAGCCAAGTATACAAACAGATTTTCTCCTTCGGCCGAACTGATTAATCAAGGCAACTGCCGGAGATGCTCTTTAACCTGCTGAAGAGCATGCTCCGCCTCTTCCGTCCACTTGAATTTCGCATTCTTTTTTATCGTTGCAAAGAAATGATGACATTTATCTCCGGATTTAGAAAAAAAAACGTCCTAGGGTTGCCAAACACCCTGTCAAACGTTGAACTTCCTTAACTTTTGACGGAGATGTCATGTCCAGAATCGCCTGAATCTTATCAGGGTTCGCCTCAATCCCAATTTGGTCGACCAGGAACCCCAAAAACTTTCCTGTCACCACTCCAAATACACACCTCTACGGATTCAACTTTAGCTTGTATTTTCTAAGAGTCAAGAATGTTTCTCATAGATTCTTCATATGATCTATTTCCTTCCGGCTTTTGACGATCATGTCGTCAATCTAAGCCTCCATATTTCTCCCCAGTTGCGGTTGGAAGACCTTGTTTATGAGCCTCTGAAAAGTAGCTGCCGCATTCCGGAGGCCGAAAGGCATCCTTAGCTAGCCATAGAGACCTTTCTCGGTGATGAATGAGGTCTTGTCTTGGTCCTCAGGCCACATTGGAATCAGGTGAAAACCTGAATAAGGGTCCATGAAGCTTAGTAGTGCATGCCCCGCCGTGGAATCAACTAGCTGATCTATTTTAGGCAGAAGAAAACTATCCTTTGGACAAGCCTTGTTTAGATCGGTGTAATCCAAACACATTCTCCAAGTTCCGCTTGGCTTGGGGACCATGACTACATTAGCAATCCAATCCGGATAATAAGTCTCCCGGATAAAATTTTGATTTTAACAGCTTCTGGACTTCCTGATCAACAGCTTGATTCCTGGCCGGACCTAAATGCCTCTTTTCCTATCGAATTGGCTTTTGTCCTGGATCTATGTTTAGTTTATGAACAACAATTTCATGATCAATTCCCGGCTTTTCCTCAACTGCATATGCAAAAACATTCTCAAATTCTTTTAACAGTGCGATCAATTTGTCTTTGATCTTAGGACCCAGAACTGATCCAATTTTCAGCGTCCTCTCCGGGCGACTTTCATCCAAACAAATCTTAGCCGGGCTTTTCCACTGTCTCTGGTCGTTCTAGCCCAATACCCATGATAGCCATTACTTCCTTTGACGAAGCTTTTTCTTCCTTAATGGCTAGACATTTCCTCTTCTTGCTTGGCAAAAGCATGGACGACTTGCTGTCCCGAGGAGCCTTCAGCTGAGTTTTTTCCACTTCATTCTTTAACTCTTTTATCTGGCCTTTTACCTTCTCGGCCGGTCCTTGCTCTATGGCCTTTAGCCGCTCTGATTTTTCTCCTTTCCATGATGAAGGTTTTAGAGTGGTGAGGTAGCATTCCCTTGCTGCTTGCTGATCTTCATATAGGGATCCAATTTTCCCTCCATCGCACTCAAACTTCACTAGCATCAGATGGGTTACAATAACAGCTTTGATGTGGTTCAAGGTGGGTCGTCCGAGAATGACATTGTAAGCCGTCAAATCTCGTACCACCAAGAACTTAACAAACAGCGTCCTGGAGGCCTCCTTATCCCCTACCCTGACGGGCAAAATGAAAGTTCCCATTGGGTGGATGATTCCTCCCCTAAATCCAATGATGGGATGGTTGACTGGGACCATGTCATTCTCGTCAAACTTCAATCTTGACAAACAATCCGCACTGATGATATTGGTTGAACTCCCCGTATCAATCAAAATCCGTCTCACTATGAGGTTTGTTATTTTCATCTCTACCACCAACGGGTCGTCATTGGGGGTTCTTATCTCCCGTGATCCAGCTCGCTGACAACAATCTTAGTGAAAGCGTCAAATTTTGCCTGATTGGTAAGCATTATCTAGTCGAGTTCCCGTAAGTAATTTTTATGGCCGCGGTTGGTAGGACCTCCTGCTGCAAAACCTCCAGATATCACTAGTGTTGTATCCTAAAAAGAACGGCTATGAATGTGACACGTGGTCCCATCACAGCCCTACAAGTGGCACTCTCCTGTTGTAGTAAAGTACATGGATCATAAACTTGTATGGACTAAAGTACATTTTTCTGAATAAAGAAAGGTGTACTAAGCCCTTCTTATGGTCCAACCTGTAATTAGGCCCAGTAAACACACAAAGTATATTTCTATAAAGGGTGATGTGTACTCTCCAATCAGTGATCGCCACGTGTCACAACATTATTGCTTAGCCAATCAGATGCTCCCAAATAAGGGTGACATTAAAGTACATCAGTCATTTCCGACACTATAAATAGTCCTTGAAATCAGGGGAAAGGTACGTTTTTCAGAGCATAGTACTGTTATTCTGCCATAAATACTCTTTCTCTCTCTCTGTACATTATCTCTCTAAAAGTTCCTTCATACTCCTGATACTTGACTTAAACTTCGGAGGGGGAAATACCACCCAAACCTCCAGGGTGGGTCCCTTTTCGCAGGTCCAAAGGCGGAGCTCAAGTTCGGGTTTTAAGTCCAGGCGTTGTTTTACAACTCTCCTATTTTAGAACCTACTGTTGGGGATAGTTGTATTATTTACGAGTCTAGCACTACGTAACATTTGGCGCTGTCTGTGGGGAGACGCAACAATGACTGATTGTCACTCATCCAATGTTGCTAGGAATAGAAGTTTTGAGATTCAAGTGGAAGATACGGTGGGAGATGAAAGGCCACCTAGAGGAAGAGATAGGCCTGCTGCTGTTCGTCTCTCTAGACGGAGTAGGGACCCTGTCTTCCAAGAAAATCCTGAGCGTCCAGTGACAGCTGCCCATCTGGAAACTGTCTTGAATGACTACTAGATTAGGATGGCCGCTGTCATAGAGGAGCAAATCAAAAACAACATCCTGTTTTCTCAAGTTAATCCAGACCAGGCCGCTGTGGCGCCGCTTAAGGGGCAGTCTCAGGAAGGTCGTCCACGGACAAGCCGGCCTCCTCGGCATGAAATGACCAAGCAACTGTCAAAAGGGAAGCAACCAGCACTCAGTGAGCCAAGAAGAAAGATGGACTGGAAGTTGGTGGCCCGTTCAGGAGATAATATCCCTCCTAGTGGTCATAAGATGGAGACGGATGCAAGGGAGTACTTGGAATCCAAGAAGGCAGCTGCTCTTCAGCGTTCGGCCTCAGGGTCTACTCCCTACATGAAGGATCCCCCATTAAGGATCCCATCCAAAACTGGAGGAAGAAGTCAAAGACCTTCGGCTGTTCAGCCAATGCAAGAAAAAACGGTTTTAGAACCTATGGTGTATAGGCGTCAAGCCCTAGCTAACACCTCCTCTAATCCCGTGTTAAAATAATATCGTCGGGAGCACATACCCACTGAGGGACATGTTTAATAGTTAATATAGATTAGACTCTTCTTCTTCTCTTTGTTTCTTCTTGTTTGTTCATTAGATCTTGTTTTGAATTATTGTCTTTTTTTGTTGGATTTTTGATATTTTTAGATTGGTGATTGATTGCTATTTTCTCCATGATTAGAATGCCTAGTAGTGTAATGGGTAGTGAGTAGTTAATCAACTAGGATTGGGAGTAGCCCAATCATTATTTCCATCCTATTTGTATGAGTAGAGTTTATTGGGTTGGCTTTTCTTGAGTTTGTGCAATTTCAATTTTTGGTGTTGGTTGGTGACTAAGTTGATGTGAGCTCCATCACCTTTTGATCCTTTGTTGCCCATTTAAAGGTTTACTTTTATGTGGATGACCTTCATGATTGATTGATTTATTGTTGCACATCACTTGCTGATTGTTATTAACTTGGGTTTGGCTTCAATTCCTAACTTGGCCTAGTTAGGTGATAACGCCTCGAAACATAGGTTTTGTTGCCATAATTAGGACTCTAAATAAACTCCCTAACAATGATTTTAGAGGTGTTTAGGATTGCTTATTCCCTTTGCATATTCCCAATATATGTCAACCCTCTTATCTTTATTTGGTTTTTGGATGTGAACTTATGATTGTGGTGATTTCCTATTTCTAGTGTTTTTCCTAATTTGATTTCAATAATATTATTCACTTAGTTCAACAAAAACTTGACCATTTTTTCGATTTAGCTTACTATTAGCAATTCTATCTTAGTGAGACCCTCCGATCCTTGTGGTTCGACCCTTGCTTACCACTTAAGTAGTTTTGGTGGATAGTTAGGTTTTTATTTGACATTAGGGAAATTAGTAACGATCTAGTTTTTCCTACGTTCAAATTGGCGCCGTTGCCGGGGATCGACGTATTTTCATTGAGTAGTAGTTTTGCTTGTGAGTCTAAGTCTTATTTTCCTTTTCTTGTTCTTTTGTTGTTGTGTGTTAGTGTCCTTTGATTGCTAAGTTGTTTGAGTACCCCTCTTGAGCTTTGTGGTCTTGTATGCCAAGAAGCAATCGTGCCTTGCCTCTTATTCCATTTGATAGGGAACTTGAGAGAACCGTAAAAGCTATAAGAAGAGGGTCGAGAGGTGAGAGAGTGCAAGAGCAACCGCATCCTACCGCCACCATTGAGAGTCCTCGAAGTTCTACAAGTTCCTCTAGTCACGAGGAATTTGATCAAGAAATGGGGGAAGTAAACAACCGGACTTTGAGAGACCATGGTGCTCCTATGGCATATACTCCAACAAGTGCCATTGTTGCACACACCACACAAGCAAATGATTTTGAGTTCAAACCGGCTTTCATTCAACTCATCTTGAATAATCAATTTGGGGGCAGCTGCCATGAGTGTCCTCGAGAGCATTTGAGGAAATTTCTTGAGTTTTGCTCTACGGTGAGGCATAATGGAGTCACACAAGACTTCATCCGCCTAAGCATGTTCAAGTTCTCTTTAAGAGATGAAGGATCACGTTGCCTCATGGATTTACCTCCTAATTCTCTCACCACATGGGAAGAAGTCACCAAAGCTTTTTTGGGTCAATTTTATTCATTGCAAAAGACGACCGAAATGAGAGCTAAAATTGTGACATTCAACGATAAAGAAGGTGAGAGTCTAAATGAAGCATGGGAGAGATTCAAAAGCCTCTTGAGGGAGTGTCCACACCATGACATGGGGAAGGAGATGCAACTCCATTGCTTCTACAATGGGCTTTCTTCTCACAATAAAATGTGTCTAAACGCGGGATCGGGTGGACCCATAATGATGAAGGGGGCGGATGAAGCTCTTCAAGCAATTGAACATGTGGTTCAAAATGACCTAGATTGGAACAAAGGGGAGCGCTCTTCAACCTCCAATAGAGGTGGAAGGTATGAACTTGATAGCATTGATTTACTTACTTCTAAAGTAGATGCTTTAGTTAATCAATTAAAATCATCTACTATGTCCCCCTCCTCATCTAATGTTTCCATGCTTGGTAACTCCCAAAACCCCAACTCATGTCCCCCTCCTAACATGTCTCATGTGAATAGTTATGGGAACACCCCTCATTCCGGTCATACTAACATGCCCATGCATTTATTGTTTTGTGATACTTGTGGAGCATATGACCACTATTCTTCCCAATGCAACTTTGTGGACTCTAACACCACTTCTCCTTTCTCCATGGAACAAGTCAATGCTTTAAATCAAAAATTTGACCCGTACTCAAACACCTTTAATCCGGGTTGGCGTCATAATTCGAATTTTGGGTGGAAAAACCAAGGTCAAAACTCTAATCAAAATGGATTTCAAAATGTGGGTCAACATGCTAATCAAAACCAAGGCCAACATGGATACAACCAAGAATTCCGTGGTTCGTATCCTAATCAAGGCCAATATTCAAATGCTAGACCTCCCCCGGGATTTCAAGGAAATCAAAGGCCTAACTATAACTCCCCTCAACAAGCACCTCTTCAATTAGGACCGCCCACCACCACCACTAATCTAGAGAGTATGATGCAAACTTTCATGACTAATCAAGCTAAAGAGACTAGTGAGTTGAGAGAGAGCATAAAACAAATGCAAGTTCATAATAAAGTGCTTGAAACTCAATTGGCTCAAATGGCGGGTTCTATGAAAAGTGCTCCCACTACCCAACCTCTTAGTCAAGGTGTAAATCCCAATGAACAAGCCCATGCTATAATCACTAGGAGTGGTAGACAATTGGAGAATGTGTGTGTAAATGGGGGTACGGCAAAGAAAGATGACAAACAATTGACTAATGACTTGATTGATGATGGGATTGAGAAAGATAATGACCCCCCTACACAACCACCAAAAGCCAAAGATGATGAGCTAGTCACAAACACCCCACCTTCTTATGTAGCAGAACTCCCCTACCCAAGTAGGTTTGCTACTTCTAAGCTTGATGATCAATTTGCTAAGTTCCTTGAGGTCTTGAAAAAGCTCCATGTTAATATCCCATTCACCAAAGCACTAAAACAAATGCCAACTTATGCTAAGTTCTTAAAAGAGATTCTATCTAAAAAAGAGCCTTAGATAGTGCGGACACCATTAACTTGACCGAGAGTTGTAGTGCTATAATTCAAAACAAGTTGCCCACTAAGTTGAAGGACCCCGATAGTTTTGATATACCATGTGCTATTGGTGACATGACCATTGACCGAGCTTTATGTGACTTGGGAGCTAGTGTTAGCTTGATGCCACACTCCGTTTGCAAAAGGTTGAACTTAGGAGAATTGAATTCCACTCACATTTCACTTCAATTGGCCGATAGATCGGTTAAGATGCCCATAGGAAAGTTAGAAGATGTCCCCCTTAGAGTAGGAAAGTTCTATATTCCCGTGGACTTTGTGGTGCTTGAAATGGATGAAGATCCAAATGTTCCAATCATCCTAGGTAGACCATTCTTAGCTACGACGGGGGTGATTATTTATGTAAAAAATGGCAAGCTAACCTTGAGGGTAGGAGATGATAAGATTGAATTCAACCTCTCTCAAATCATCAAAATGTCCACCATTTACGGATGATTGTTTTAGAGTTGAAACAATTGATTATGACGTGCCCCAACCCATGCATGCTTATGATAATGATTTTCTTGCACTTGCATTGGTTGATGATGATGATTGTGGCATTGATGAGGTGAAATCAATAGTTGAGCTACTTGACTCCACCCTAACTCTTGAATCATTTGAAGATGTGTTCTTGGCTATTGATGAGGAAGAGGGAAATTTTTCAAAAAATGAAACTAAGGCTCCGGAAGTAGAATTAAAACCTCCACCTTCGAACCTTAAGTATGTTTTCCTTGGCCCTTCCTCTACATATCCCGTTTTTGTAAATGCCGAATTAAGCCAAGAACAAATCTCCAAATTGTTTGATGTGTTGCGATTGCAAAAGAGTGTATTAGGCTATACAATTGATGATTTGAAGGGGATTAGCCCAACTCTTTGTATGCATCGCATTCTTTTAGAAGATGAATCAAAGCCTTTAAGAGAGAGGCAAAGGAAGTTGAATCCTTCCATGATGTAAGTTGTGAAAAAGGAGGTCCTAAACCTACTTGCTTCGGGGATTATCTATCCTATTTCGGATAGTAAATGGGTATCTCCGGTTCAAGTAGTCCCTAAAAAGGGGGGGATGACGGTGATTCGCAATGATGTTGGCGAACTCATCCCCACTAGGACCGTCATGAGGTGGAGAATGTGCATTGATTATCGAAAATTAAATGTCTCCACCTGGAAGGATCATTTTCCATTGCCTTTCATTGATCAAATGTTGGAAAGATTGGCGGTGCATAACTTTTTTTGTTATCTTGATGGTTACTTCGGGTTCTTTCAAATCCCCATTCACCCAGAGGATCAAGAAAAAACAACTTTCACTTGTCCTTATGGTACTTATGCTTATCGTAGGATGCCATTTGGGTTATGTAATGCACCGACAACTTTTCAACGTTGTATAATGGCAATCTTTGCCGACATGATTGAAGATACCATGGAAGTGTTTATGGATGATTTTTCCGTATGTGGTTCTTCCTTTGATGTTTGTTTGTCTAATCTCACTCGATGTTTGGAGAGATGTGAGAGGTCCAATCTTGTCCTTAATTGGGAGAAATGTCACTTTATGGTTCAAGAAGGCATTATTCTTGGACATAAAGTGTCATCAAAAGGTATTGAAGTGGACAAGGCCAAGATTGAGGCGATTGAGAGACTTCCACCTCCAACTACGGTTAAGGGGGTGAGATCTTTTTTAGGCCGTGCTGGTTTCTACCGGAGGTTATTAAAGATTTCTCTAAAATCACCAAACCTCTCACCGCTCTTCTCCAAAAGGAGAGTGAGTTTGTATTTGATGATGTGTGCCTAGATGCTTTTTGTAGGATTAAAGAAGCTCTCACCTCCGCTCCAATTCTCCAACCACCGGAGTGGACTCTTCCCTTTGAACTCATGTGCAAGCGATAATGCTATTGGAGTGGTCCTTGGTCAAAAGAAAGAAAGAAAGACACATGTCCTTTACTATGCTAGCAATACCCTCAATGATGCGCAACGCAACTACACCACCACCGAAAAAGAGTTATTGGCGGTGGTGTATGCCTTTGAGAAGTTTAGATCATACCTTGTTGGATCCAAGGCTATTGTGTACACCGATCATTCGACACTCAAGTACTTGATGTCTAAGAAAGATGCTAAACCGAGGTTGATTCGATGGGTCTTGCTTCTTCAAGAATTTGACATAGAGGTGAGAGATAAAAAAGGATGTGAGAATGTGGTTCTGGACCACCTTTCTAGATTGGACCCCATGGAGCTTGGCATGGATGATGTTCCCATTAATGAAGATCTTCGTGATGATGCCTTATATGCTATTGAGAGCAAGAACCTCCCTTGGTTCGTCGATATTGTAAATTTCTTAGCTTGTGGTGCGATTCCCCCCAAATTTAGACCACAACAAAGGTGCAAGCTCTAGCATGATTCAAGATACTATATATGGGATGAGCCCTTGCTTTACAAGAGATGTTCCGATGGCTTGTATAGGAGATGTGTCCCTAATGAAGAGAGCAAAGGAGTTCTTGAGATGTGTCACTCTTCCCCTTGTGGAGGGCACATGGGATCAATCAAGACCGCCGCTAAGGTTCTTCAAAGTGGCTTGATTTGGCCCACTCTTTTCAAGGACTCATGGGCTTTTGTTAAAACTTGTGATCGTTGCCAAAGAACCGGGAATATTTCCAAAAGGGATGAAATGCCCCAAAATGCAATTCAAGAGCTTGAAGTATTTGATGTTTGGACAATTGACTTTATGGGACCTTTCCCATCCTCTTGTGGCAACCTCTATATTCTTCTTGCGGTGGATTATGTCTCCAAATGGGTTGAATGTCTTGCAAGCCCCACCAATGATTCAAAAGTTTTGACCAAGCTATTCAAGAAAATCATATTTCCTCGATTTGGCATGCCCAAGGCTATTATTAGCGATGGGGGTCCTCATTTTGCTAAGAAATCCTTCCAAGCTCTCTTAGCTAAATATGGAGTTCACCATAGGGTTGGTCTCTCTTATCACCCTCAAACAAGTGGGAAAGCCGAAGTGTCAAATAGAGAGATCAAGTTGATTCTAGAGAATACCGTGGATAAGAATAGGAAGGATTGGTCACTCAAACTTGATAATGCATTATGGGCATATCGCACCGCCTTCAAGACCCCCATTGGCACCACTCCATACAAGTTGGTGTATGGGAAGTCTTGTCACCTTTCGGTGGAGCTTGAGCAGAAAACTCATTGGGCAATCAAGGCTATAAACTTTGATTTGAAGAGTGCGGGTGAGAAAAGACTCCTAGATCTTAATGAGGTTGAAGAGCTCCACATGGATGCTTATGATTGTGCAAGCATCTACAAAGCTAGAGCAAAGATTGGCATGACAAGCACATTAATAAAAAGGAATTTCATGTTGGTGACCAAGTCCTCCTCTACAACTCACGATTGAAGCTCTTCCCCGGAAAGCTTAAATCAAGATGGAGTGGCCCTTATGAAGTGAAGGAAGTCTTTCCTTATGGCTCGGTCTCCATCTCTTGTCCAAGCCAAAGGCCATTCAAGGTTAATGGGCACCGATTGAAGAAATACTATGGTGATGCATTCGTTAGAGCTATCTCTACCACCATCCTTAGGGATTTCACTTCCCCTCCTACAACATGAAGCATACATCTATCATGGTAAAGCTAAAGACCTTAAAAACAAGCGTTTTTTGGGAGGCAACCCAAAATTCCTACTCTCCCCCTTTTAGTACTTCTTTTTCATTTTGTTTTATTTCTATTATTTTTGGTAACTTTTCTAACCAACTCTTGTTTTATTGTTTTTAGGTAACCAAAAAAAAAACACGAAGAAGAAGAAAAGGGAAATGGCTAGGAGCTCAAACTCGCCCGCCCGGGTGCCCAAACTTTGGGACAATCTGCCAAAGAGGGGAAAAAGCGTCACCCGCCCGAGCTAATGCAAGTCCGCCCGGGCTATACCGCCCACCCGGGCTGCAGGCTCGCCCGCCCGGGTGCCCAAACTTGGGGACATTCTGCCAAAGATGAAAAAAATTCCCCCCAGGTTACAAGCCCGAGCCTGCCCACCCTGCACCGCCCGGGCCTTCATGTCTCGCCCGCCCGGGCTCTATACCGCAGCCGAAAAAAAAATCGAGCCGTTTCTTTTCTTTTCCTTCTCCTTTTCTCTTTCTTCTTCTCTACACTCATCTTCCTCACTCTCTCACCCATCTTCCACTCAAAAACCCTCAAACTCTCATTCTTCAACTCCTAAAATCTTCATTTCTCCATCAAATCCACTCATTTAAACCACAAAATCACCACTTTTTCCTTCTTTTCTACAAAAACCCCAACAAATTTCACTCTTTAACTCACTAATTCCCAATCTTTCACAAACCCCACAACCTCAAGTTTCTCTCTCCTCCATTAACATCAAAGGAAGCTTCAAGGGTGTACCGTCCATAACAATGTCGGACCGATGCGGAGTACCGTCCCGGTGTTGTATCATGCGAGCTACAAAATGCTCGGCAAAGTTGATGGGGGGTGGGTCTTGGTGTTCTTGAGTGCACAACCAAAGGGCCGGCATTTCATGCTCACTTGCTGCGCCTACTTCTGACCGGCCATAGACCACATATACCATCATGCGATGCACGTAGCGTATTGCAAGATGGATGATGGAGGATGATTTCTCATGACTCCGGTCAAAGTAGTCGCGAGAATCGATAATGCGGGCCCAAAAACTCTCCAGATTATAGTCGTCGAGAGTGTGCAAATCCGTTCCCGTAGGGGAATTAGGGTCCCACCCAAAACAACTATTTAAATCCTCAAAGGACATATCATAGTCCGCATTGAAGAGACGAAAACGAATTAGAGTTTCGTCCGACTCATCATCGGTGTCATGTGATAATGTACTTAAGAATTCACTTACAAGTGATGGGTAAGTGGGAGCGGATTTGCCAAGAAATGAGGTCCAACCAATTCGAGCACATAGCAAACGCACATCTTCATCAATGCCCAAAGTAGTGCATGAGCGTTGATGGTAAAATTCTGTAGGCTTATAATCGCGTTTGATATGTGTTCGAAAGAGGTTTTTTCTCGGCGGCGCTTGTAAGATTGATATTAAATTTCCTCCACGGTTGGGAGGAGTCTTGTTGATGAGAATTAGTGGTCGCATCTTGAGTTAAGTTAGACTTACGACTTTTAGACGACCTTGACATTGTTATGAAGAGCGAAAATTAAAAATTTTCGTTGAACTACAATGTGAAGGTCGTTTAATGGTGAAGCTAATTCCCAAATTGCAATCACTAATTAACTCAACAAGTATAATATCACACTTATGAAGGTAAACAAAAACACAAACACCAATCCACAAATCTCTAATACAATTCCAACTAATCCACAAACAAACCACACATAACCAACTGTTATTGCTCAACTAGAAGTAAAACTATAAAAAGAAAGAAAAAAACTTAACTAGAAATTCACCCACAACTAATACCACAATCAAATTACAACTAATTCCACAATCAAGTCACAAAAGGTTATCTAATATGACAAAATAACCTCTACTAAACAACTATCCTACACCAGAATCAAAGGGGAGCAATAATAATGGGAAGAACTAGAGTGTATGTATCTAGGAGAAAAAGAAATAAGAATCAACAAGAGTTAGAGAAATTCGTTACCAACAATAGAGAAATTCCTTTAACCCTGGCAAAATCTTGTTATTTTGTTCCAAAATATGATGCTCTTTGACCCTTGAAGCATCCTTTGATGTTAATGGAGGAGAGAGAAACTTGAGGTTGTGGGGTTTGTGAATGATTGGGAATTAGTGAGTCAAAGAGTGAAATTTGTTGGGGTCTTTGTACAAAAGAAGGAAAAAGTGGTGATTTTGTGGTTTAAATGAGTGGATTTGATGGAGAAATGAAGATTTTAGGAGTTGAAGAATGAGAGTTTGAGGGTTTTTGAGTGGAAGATGAGTGAGAGAGTGATGAAGATGAGTGTAGAGAAGAAGAAAGGGAAAAGGAGAAGGAAAAGAAAAGAAAGGGCTCGATTTTTTTTCCGGCTGCGGCATAAAGCCCGGGCGGGCGAGACATGAAGGCCCGGGCGAGCTGCAAAAACTGCCCGGGCGGTGCAGGGTGGGCAGGCTCGGGCATGTAACCCGGGCGGGGACACTTGTTTTTCATCATTGGCAGAATGTCCCCAAGTTTGGGCACCCGGGCATGCGAGCCTCCGGCCCGGGCGGACGGTATTGCCCGGGTGGACTTGCATTAGCTCGGGATGGTGACGCTTTTTCCCCTCTTTGGCAGATTGTCCCAAAGTTTGGGCACCCGGGCGGGTGAGTTTGAGCTCCTAGGCATTTCCCTTTTCTTCTTCTTCGTTTTTTTTATTTTTTATTTTTTTTTGGTTACTTAAAAACAATAAAATAAGAGTTGGTTAGAAAAGTTAACCAAAAATAATAGAAATAAAATAAAATGAAAAAAGAAGTAATAAAAGGGGGAGAGTAGAAATTTTGGGTTGCCTCCCAAAAAACGCTTGTTTTTAAGGTCTTTAGGTTGACCATGATAGAAGTATGCTTCATGTTGTAGGAGAGGAAGTGAAATCCCCAAGGATGGTGGTAGAGATAGCTCTAACGAATGCATCACCATAGTATTTCTTCAATCGGTGCCCATTAACCTTGAACGGGCTTTGGCTTGGACAAGAGATGGAGACCGAGCCATAAGGAAAGACTTCCTTCACTTCATAAGGGCCACTCCATCTGGATTTAAGCTTTCCGGTGAAGAGCTTTAATCATGAGTTGTAGAGGAGGTGATACATATTGATTAAGTATTCAAGAGCATTCAAAGAAAGAAACAAGAACAAAGAAAACAAGAACAATTCGATTGTATCTAACCGGTTCAATTTGATTGAACAATCACCACTTTCACAACCCAATTACCACCAAACTAAGATCAAGTTATAACAATAAGCTTCTAACTTGCATCTACTTTGAGTTTCATTCACTAAATCAACGTTTAAGTGAAAGAATTAAGCAAAGATTTAACAAAGGCCAAAACTGACCGGAACAAGCAATAAGCACACAGCTTAATGTTTTGAGTATAACTCTCTCAATTTTGATTCAAATGACTTGATTCCAAAAGGATAGCAAAGCTAACATATTTGTTTACATTGTGTCCAAATTTCGGCTGAATTGGACTTCCCTAGCTATGCCAACTAAGCTAATAAAAAACATGAAACAACAATTACAATCTGTCCAGCACACCTCCTACAAACTAGCTTAGATTTCTATTGGAAGTTACAAAACAGAAGAACTACCAATAGGATACTAAAGTAAACATATTAAACTATTACTCCTCAAAAGCTTGTCCAATTTGCAGAAGAAATGATGGTTGCCCAAAAGCTTCAAAGGGAAGGAAGGCTGGACGCTGGAGCTGCTGGCAGTAGCATACCTTGCATTGAAGCACTCTTCTCTCATTGGTTTTGCTTCCTTTGCCCATGTGGTCTTCATATGGCCTCATTCACATCCCAAGGCTTCAAAATCAGTAGGTGGTGGCACCAAATTGCAGCAAAAATCATTCCTAAACTAGCTTATACAAATCGGATGGCATGAGCTTATACTAGCTTAACTCCTAAAGCATGATTAACATAACTTAAGCATGTACTTAGGCCACTAATCACTTACTAAACTTGATTAACAATACATAATGATGTTTAAGGTGTCATTAAGTATTACTAATCTTGCTTAAGTAGAGATTAACATAGGATTAGCCTAATCAAGTTGCTTAAGTAAGGTTTTAGAATAAACCGAGCTAGTTAGGCTTAGAAATTGGACCTCCTTTACCATGTTCTCCTTTTGATCATGTAGAAGAAGACCTTGGTTGCTTGAATTAGATGCTCCTGCATCAGGAGGACTTGGTCACCAACATGAAATTCCTTTTTATTAATGTGCTTGTCATGATTTGATCTTTGCTCCTAGCTTTGTAGATGCTTGCACAATCATAAGCATCCATGCGGAGCTCTTCAAGCTCATTAAGATCTAGGAGAGACTTTTCTCACCCGCACTCTTCAAATCAAAGTTTATAGCCTTGATTGCCCAATGAGTTTTGCGCTCAAGCTCCACCGGAAGGTGACAAGACTTCCCATACACCAACTTGTATTGAGTGGTGCCAATGGGGGTCTTAAACGTGGTGCGATATGCCCATAATGCATCATCAAGTTTGAGTGACCAATCATTCCTATTCTTATCCACGGTCTTCTCTAGAATCAACTTGATGTCTCTATTTGACACTTCGGCTTTCCCACTTGTTTGAGGGTGATAAGAGAGACCAACCCTATGGTGAACTCCATATTTAGCTAAGAGAGCTTGGAAGGATTTCTTAGCAAAATGAGGACCCCCATCGCTAATAATAGCCTTGGGCATGCCAAATCGAGGAAATATGATTTTCTTGAATAGCTTGGTCAAAACTTTTGAATCATTGGTGGGGTTTGCAAGACATTCAACCCATTTGGAGACATAATCCACCGCAAGAAGAATATAGAGGTTGCCACAAGAGGATGGGAAAGGTCCCATAAAGTCAATTGTCCAAACATCAAATACCTCAAGCTCTTGAATTGCATTTTGGGGCATTTCATTCCTTTTGGAAATATTCCCAGTTCTTTGACAACGATCACAAGTTTTAACAAAAGCCCATGAGTCCTTGAAAAGAGTGGGCCAAATCAAGCCACTTTGAAGAACCTTAGCGGCGGTCTTGTTTGATCCCATGTGCCCTCCACAAGGGGAAGAGTGACACATCTCAAGAACTCCTTTGATCTCCTCATTAGGGACACATCTCCTATACAAGCCATCGGAACATCTCTTGTAAAGCAAGGGCCCATCCCATATATAGTATCTTGAATCATGCTTGAGCTTGCGCCTTTGTTGTGGTCTAAATTCGGGGGGAATTGCACCACAGCTAAGAAATTTACTATATCGGCGAACCAAGGGAGGTTCTTGCTCTCACTAGCATATAAGGCATCATCACGAAGATCTTCATTAATGGGAACATCATCCATGCCAAGCTCCATGGGCTCCAATCTAGAAAGTTGGTCCACAACCACATTCTCACATCCTTTTTTATCTCTCACCTCTATGTCAAATTCTTGAAGAAGCAAGACCAATCGAATCAACCTCAGTTTAGCATCTTTCTTAGACATCAAGTACTTGAGTGCCGAATGATCGATGTACACAATAGTCTTGGACACAACAAGGTATGATCTAAACTTCTCAAAGGCATACACCACCGCCAATAACTCTTTTTCGGTGGTGGTGTAGTTGCGTTGCGCATCATTGAGGGTCTTGCTAGCATAGTAAATGACATGTGTGTTTCCTTCTTTCTTTTGACCAAGGACTGCTCCAATAGCATTATCGCTTGCATCGCACATGAATTTAAAGGGAAGAGTCCACTCCGGTGGTTGGAGAATAGGAGCGGAGGTGAGAGCTTCTTTAATCTTACAAAAAGCATCTAGGCACACATCATCAAATACAAACTCACTCTCCTTTCGAAGAAGGGCGGTGAGAGGTTTGGTGATTTTAGAGAAATCTCTAATAAACCTCCGGTAGAAACCGACAGGGCCTAAAAAAGATCTCACCCCCTTAACCGTAGTTGGAGGTGGAAGTCTCTCAATCACCTCAATCTTGGCCTTGTCCACTTCAATACCTTTGGATGACACTTTATGTCCAAGAACAATGCCTTCTTGAACCATAAAGTGACATTTCTCCCAATTAAGGACAAGATTGGACCTCTCACATCTCTCCAAACATCGAGTGAGATTAGACAAACAAACATCAAAGGAAGAACCACATACGGAAAAATCATCCATAAACACTTCCATGGTATCTTCAATCATGTCGGCAAAGATTGCCATCATACAACGTTGAAAAGTTGTCGGTGCATTACATAACCCAAATGGCATCCTACGATAAGCATAGGTACCATAAGTGTTACGTAGTATGAAACTAGTAAACTAATACAATAACTCCCAACTTCGGATTCTTAATTTGGAGACTTGTGCAACAATGATTGGCTCGGATCCCGGTACAAACTCCTGACCATCAACCTGCAAAAAAGGGACCCACCCTGAAGGTTTGGGTCGTATTTCCCCCTCCGATGCTTAAGTCAGATATCAGGGATATGAAGGAACTTTTAGAGAGAGAAAGTAGAGAGAGAGAGAGAATTTATGGCAGAATAACAGTACTATCCTCTGAAAAAACGTACCTTTCCTCTGATTTCAAGGACTATTTATACTGTTTGAAATGACTGATGTACCTTGATGTCACCCTAATTTGGGAGCATCTGATTGGCTGAGCAATAATATCAGGACACGTGGCAAGTGCTGATTGGTCAATACATTTTACCTTTTAGCTGAATCAGGTTTACTTTATTGGGCCTAAGTACAATTTCAGGGCCACAAGGGAGCTTTTCAGTACACCTTTTCTTCAGAAAAGTGTACTTTAGCCCAAAGAACCTGCAGGCCTTTGTACTTTTCTTTACATAAGCAAATGCCACATGTAGGGCTGAAATAGTGCCATGTGTCATAAGGGTAGCCGTTGATTTTTAGGCTACAACATTTGCCCCTTAAAAGAGGGAGTTACTTATTAGGCGCCAAGACGGTTGATCTTCCTCTTTTAACCAACCTGGAACTGCCATCTTCTTTTTCAAAAAAGAGGCGCCATTTTGTCGATCTGAACAGGTCAATCTGTAAAGACAACGGTTATTTTTACCGGATGAGGGGGTCATTTTCACCCCTCTATAAATATGTGACCTTGTCGTTTCTGGAATCATTTTAACATTGCTGAGAAATTTTCTAGAGAGAGAGACTCTGCAATTTTTACTGAGCGTTTTAGAGAGAGAATTTACTTCCGTCCAAGCTCTTGCAAATTGCTACTCCGCTCGTCCGAGATTTCAACTCGTCTTTGACATTCGTCCGAGCTTTCATCTACAGGTATTTCTTAATTCATTTCCTTTATATTTTAAGCATATTTTAAGAAAATGGATTCGTCCTCTTCATCGAACAATCCCGCCGCTCAAGGGTTGGTGCTAACCCTAGAACAGAGGGCCTGACTTCCTCGACATCTTCTAGAGTTGGACCTATCTCGGCCGGACATGCATTCTTTTTCTTTAGCCATGGACGGCATAGTCAGACGACCCAGTCTTTACCTGTGCAGGGTAATCTGGGACGCGTCAAGCAGACGCTCGTATCAGAAGAGGGGTTAACATGCCGGCCTCTAGCTAGAAAGGAGGCATCAACTGGACGGATTCCCGCTGATGGAGAGCGAGAAGTCCAAAGCGAGAAGTCCAGAGCGCTCGTCCTGCCAACCCAAGCCCGTCTCCTGAACTCGTCCAGGAGGAATCTGAAGTTCAAGGCTCTCCAGAGCCTAACCCGTCAAATCCAAGGGTGGCCTCAGATGAGTCGAATGAGGCCGAAACCTCTTCTGCCGCCGCTAGCGACTCAGACGAGCCATCCACCACCTCTTCTGAGATAAGGCGGCGCCTTGGCCCCTTGTCTGACCCTAGATATATCCTGGCCGAAAGTGGCTGGCTAGGACGAGTAGGTCGCCATCTTGACCACCTTTCTTCAGCCATACCCATGCCGCGTATCGGTTTGTTCTTCCTGGCCGGGAGGACACTATACTTAGTGCTCCTGCTGGCCATTTCGCTGTCTATCGTATGGCCTTAGGTGCCGGACTGCGTTTTCCTCTTCATCCCTTTATCACTCAACTTCTTTATTACTACAACATAGGACTTAATCAACTTGCCCCAAATTCATGGCAAAACATCCTAACTTTCATAGCCATCTTTGAGTTTAAGGGCGTCGACCCGTCCATGGCGGCTTTCTCACAAATGCACTACGTCTCTAAGGTTCCCAAAACTGTTAATGGGTCTTGGGTTAGCGTTTGCAATCGGCAAGGCTACATGACGTCTTGGGACAAGACGTCCAAGATGCATGCTTGGAAGGCCGAGTTCTTGTTCGTCCAAGCTCCGAACGAGGCGGTAGCCAGACGGTATCGCTTTACTAGCCGGAGCGCTACCAACACTGGACGAACAGCGTCCTTTCTGGAGCTGGAGAACAGCTCGGCTGAGGAGTTGATGGAATATTTTGAGGTCTCAGAATATTCCATCAATGAAATCTCCTTCAAGGGTCCGTCCAACTGGATCCCTATTAAGGAGATGTTTTATAGCGACGATTTCTTGGTCTCGGCCGGTTTGAGGTCGACCGCGGATAGAGGTATACCCTTCAATAAACTCTAAGTAAACCCCTTCGTCCTAAGTTTGAGGATTTCACCATGCTTTCTTTTCTTATGCAGATTCGGCCAAGGCGAAACTAAGAAAGTCTTGGAAGGGAGATATGAGCGCGTCCAAATTCACAGACTCCCTCTGGAAGGAGTTCAGCAAGACCAGTGCTGAAAAAAGAGCAGACACGCTGGTACAATTTTTTATTTTTTATTTTTTTTTGGACTTCCTAGGTTATACTAGGACGGTCTTCATCTGCATGAGCAAAAACTTCAGGTATCTTTGGACGAACTCCTGCTTCAAGGAGCAGAGCGTCCTAGGCTATCCTTGGACGGATTCCTTCTGCCAACGACAGACCGTCCTAGATGCCTTAGGACGAGCTGCTGCTTCAAGGAGCAGAGCGTCCTAGACCTTCCAAGGACGGTTTGCTTCTGCCAAAGGCATACCGTCGTAGATGCCTTAGGACGAGCTCCTTCTTCAAGGAGCAGAGCGTCCTAGATTTTCTTTGGACGGTTTGCTTCTGCCAAAGGCAAACCGTCCTAGATGCCTTAGGACGAGCTCCTCCTTCAAGGAGCAGAGCGTCCTAGACTTTCTTTGGACGGTTTGCTTCTGCCAAAGGCAGACCGTCTTACGATTCTTTTTGGACGAGCTTCCTCGCCAATTTCCTTGAACTTGCCTCAGTTTTTTTTTCTCTGGACGGGCGCCTCTTTTAAGCGTACCTCGTCCAATAAAATATCCCATGCCGCTTTTCTTATTGACTTTGTTTATGTTTCAGAAAAATGCCCCAACGTCCAAAGCGTTGGCGGAAAAAACGGTATCTAAGAAGAGGCCAGCCGCAACTGGCGACGCTCCTCCACCCAAAAAATCCAAAGGCTTCACGGCCAAGAAGAAGAAACCTTCTCGGCCAATTCCTAAAGTCGAGATTGTCATCCCGGCTGAGGATGATCCTCCAGTCGTCGAGGAGAGGGCTTTGGTTACCTACACCGGCCCTATCGATTAATCTGAGCAACCTGAGACGGTTGCTCCAGTGGACGGATCCGAGGTTAAACCCTCTCAGCCGGACATGGCTTTGGATGAATCTGCTTTTACTAGGTCAGTTGCCAAACTGGTAGGGCAGATGCCGGAGGCTTTTAGGACGGCCTCCCATTCTTCTGGTGAGTCTTATTACTCAAATATTGTTAGAACACTGCGGGTTGGCGGGCGTCCGATGAGTCCGTCCAACAACAAGCCGTGGTTATCCGGTGCGAAATATTGACGAGTCTCCTCTTTCAGATAAAGGGAAAGAGCCACCCCTGACGGCTCTCCCATCCTTTCAAACGATGAATCTTCCGCTGCTTTTGGGAAGATGTCATCGGCTGACCGCGAGAAGCTCAAGCTGGAGCTTTTCAAATGCTTCCCTGAACCGTACATCAAGGGGTTGAGGGGAGCATCATCAGGACATGTAGGCTACATGTCTCAACTTGCTGCCGAGGTACATCCTTCTTCTTTCGACGCTTGTCTTTTATACTTAGAATTTTTTATCAGCTTATACAACCGTCCTGACATATATTCGTCTTTTTTCATTTTCAGCTCTTTGCTCGCAGCATGATAACTGAAGACTGGGCAAGATTGCTCAGGAAGGAGAATAAGAAGCTCGTCCATGACGTGACGGACGTAGCTGACCATGCTCAGTATGCCATGGCCGAGCAGGAGGTGTTGCACCAGCAGTCCAAGATACCTTGGGAAAAACGGTCGGCCGAGCTTGAGTCTCAAAATAAAACTTATCTTCTTCGGCTGACCGAAATGATGGACGAGAAGGCGGTCCTCGAACGTTCTCTTAAGGACGAGAGAAACTCAATCATGACAATGGCTGCCGAGTTTTTCAGAGAGAATCTCGTCCTTAGGGTGAAAAACCAAGCCTTAAGAGCCAAAGTCACGGCCACGGTGGATGCGGCCAAGGAGGCCATGAATACCATCATTGGTACCTCGAAGGACTGGGCCGTGCAGGCCTTTGGAATGATGGCCGAGGAGGAGGATATCCCCAGGTATGCTCGCCGGCTAGAATTTCAAGAAAGCCTGCACAGAGCCAACATCAAAGGGGAAGAACCCCCCGTCTTCCAAGAGTCTTCTGAAGACGAAGAAGAAGAAGATGATGTTGAGGCCCCAGACGAAGAGAATGACACCCCTCCTGACGCTTAGCTTCTCCGCTTTCAATTTTGGCCGCAGGCCACTTGTAAATTTTTTTTTTTTTTGTACTTTTGCTTTAGATTAGCTTGTAATCTAGTTTTTAGATTAGCTTGTAATCCTTTTGTCATCTATAAAAATTATCTTTTTCAATCGTCTTATCATACAAAAGCAATTTGTCTTATAATACTTCAGATGATCCAACAACTCCTTTTGGCCGAGCAAGTCAAGACATTTATCAATTGCCTAAACTTTAATGTTCAAGTATGAAAGCAACTCGTCTTGTCATACTTCATCTGAACCAGTAGCTCCGTCATAACCTCCTTCGTCTGAACCTATAGCTCTTTTCTGGACGAGTAGGAGTCAGGACGTGCAAAAACTTTTGAGTTTAAAAACTGCTAAGTTAATGACTAGTTCGGCCTGAATCTGGAAAATCATTCGTCATTGGACAAAGACTTAGTCATCTTTAAATTATGCCCCTATATGCCCCCCTTCTTGGACGAGGAGGTTTTGATAACCTTCCTTTGTTCAAGAAGGAGAAAGGTCATGATTTCTAAATAACTTGGACGTTTTTATGAGGGTGATTGCAACCCGTCCATCTTTGTTAAATTATGAAATAACTTGTTCCTTTACTAAGGTTGTTATTTCTAAGTTTTTGGCTTTTGGACGGAAGGTAGGATACCTTTACTAAGGCATCCTAATTCCAGCCGACCTTGTTTAGGAGATGTTTAACTCTTTAAGTTAATAAGCGGACAATTTTATGTAATTATCCATTTTAGGATGATAACACGTTCAGCCGATCTCCTAATGGAAGGTGTATTTATTTGCTGCTCTGTTGTGTTAGTTAGCTTTGGATGATAGTATATAACTTAAGCAAATAAATCAAACAGAGAGTCATAGAGAAGTAGAGCTGTATTATATGAATTTTGCTTGACGTAGTCAAGTACATGTATACATTCTACTTTTTTCATTGTAATGCATTAAGAGTAGATTCAATTTTCAAGATGCCCTAAACAAAGTATTTCTTCAAAGTATCAGAATTCCACGTCCTAGGAATAGAACGCCCGTCCATGCCTTCCAGACGAAAGGTGTCATTCTGAACTACTTCGATTATTCTGTAGGGTCCTTCCCAATTAGGGGTAAGCTTTCCTAGCTCTTTGGCTCGGCCGACTGCTTCCATCTTCCTCAAGACGAGGTCTCCAAGCTTCAATGGACGCCTTGCAACTCTTTTGTTAAACTCCCTCACCATTCTTAACTTGTAAAGTTGCATTCTCAGCAATGCATTGCCCCTAACTTCGGGAACTAAGTCCAAAGCCGTCCGAAGAGCTGCCCAGTTAGCATCTTCTGAATACATCATCACCTTCAGGGTTGGTTCTTCAATCTCTATGCGAAGGACGACCTCAGAGCCATATACCAGCATGAATGGAGTCTCTCCTGTGGAGTTCTTGGCCGTTGTCCTTATTGACCATAAAACCAGCTACAATTCTTCCACCCAAAGCCCTCTCGCGTTATCTAACTTCTTTTTGATCCCGACCGACAAGATCTTATTAAAAGCCTCAACCTGCCCATTGGCCTGTGGATGAGCCACTGCAGCAAAGTGAGCTTTGATTCCTTGATCGGCCAACCATTGACGAAGCTTGGTGTTTCAAACTGCGGTCCATTGTCAAAGACGATCGACTGGGCATACCAAACCTTGTGATGAGGTTCTTCCAGATGAACCCTTTGACGTCATTGGTGGTAATGCCTCTTAATGCTTGCCTTCAACCCGTTTTGTAAAGTAGTCAACAGCTACTATTACAAACTTTTTCTGGTCGGCTGCAATAGGAAAAAGGGCCAAGAATGTCCATTCCCCATATAACAAAGGGAAGAGGGAAGAGGATTGGAGTTAAGTAATTGGACGGCTTCTGATAAATGTTGCCATGCTTTTGGCAACTATCACATTTTTTGGGATAGAGCAAGGCGTCCTCTTTCAAGGTCGGCCAAAAATAGCCAGTCCTCAGAGCCTTTTCTCCTAACGCTCTCCTCCAATGTGGGAAGCACAAGCTCCTTCATGCAGCTCTTTTAAAACGTCCAATCCCTCCTTTCTGCTGATGCACTTAAGAAGAGGCCGGTTGAAGGATTTTTTGTATAGAGTCTCATTCCACAACTCGAACCACTTGTCCCTAGCCTTCACGTACTTAGCTTCTAAAGGATCAAGAGGCAACCGGCCAGTCTTCTTGAACTCAATAATGAGGCTCATCCACTCATCTTCCCGGCTGAGAATCAGAACTCCTTGGCATCAATACTCTTGGCCGCCTTGACCTCCCAGAAGACTGTTCTAGGGACATCTCCTTCAGCCGAACTGGCTAGCTTAGAGAGAGCATCAGCCTGATGGTTTTCTGATCTAGGCACTTGATCTAGGACGAATCGTTTTAAAGACTTGATCTCCTCTTTGATCAAGTTCATATATTTACCATGGACGCCTCCTTGCACTCAAAATCCCCGTTCACTTCACTGACCACCAGCAGAGAGTCAGTTTTAGCCTCAATCTCCAGGGCCCCAGCCGCTTTGCACATTTTTATGCCGGCTAAGAGAGCTTCATACTCTGCCTCGTTGTTTGAGGCCTGGAATTGGAACTTCATTGCATATTCAAATTTATCCCCTTCAGGTGATTGGAAAATGATTCCAGCCCCACATCCATTCGCAGTGGATGATATGTCCCCCATTAGGGTCCAATGCCTCCTTCCCTCTGCTGGGTCTTGGACGCTTTCTACCATAGGTCGGGTAAGCTCTACAATAAAATCTGCTAGAGCTTGTCCCTTGATTGCCTTTCGAGGCTCGAATGTTAAGTCAAACATATTGAGCTCAACGGCCATTTCAACATTCGGCCAGATGCGTCCATCTTATGCAACACTTGCCTCAGTGGCTGTTGTATAAACAAGAATTGCTATGAAGTAAGGCCTTAACTTCCGGCTGCCATCAACAGCGCCAGGCCGAACTTCTCAATGGACGAATACCTCCTCCGCGTGCTTACGCGAATGGCTAAAAAGCTAATAGACGGGTATTTGTACTGAGTCTCTCTCAGCCAAGAGAACAACACTTACCGCGAATGGAGACACGCCAGGTAAACGTACATTTTTCTCCCATGGCCGGACTGATCAGCCTAGGCAGCTGCCGAAGATGATCTTTAACTTGCTGAAGCGCAGCCTCAGCTTCTTCCGTCCATTCAAACTTGGCATTCTTTTTAATGGTTGCAAAGAAATGGTGACATTTGTCCCCTGATTTGAAAGAAACCGTCCAAGCAGCCAAACATCCCGTCAGACGCTGAACTTCTTTGACTTAGACGGCGAGGTCATATTCATGATTGCTTGAATTTTGTCGGGATTGGCCTCAATCCCTCGCTGATCGACCAAAAACCCCAGAAATTTCAGCTACTACACCGAATACGCATTTCTGCGGATTGAGCTTTAACTTGTACTTCCTCAAAGTGAGAAAAGTTTCTCTTAAATCGTCCAGATGATCTTTTTCTTCTCAACTCTTGACGATCATATCGTCGATATAAGCTTCCATATTTCTCCCAAGTTGTGGCTGAAACACCGTGTTGATAAGCCTTTGAAAGGTGGCCGGCGCATTTCTCAGGCCGAAGGGCATCCGAAGCCAGCCATAAAGCCATTTCTCTGTGATGAAGGAGGTTTTATCTTGGTCGTCTGGCCACATGGGAATCTGGTGGAAGCCTGAGTAAGCGTCCATGAAACTCAGCAGTGCATGACCTGCTGTAGAATCAACCAGCCGATCAATCTTGGGCAACGGAAAGCTGTCCTTAGGACAAGCCTTGTTTAAATCCGTGTAATCAACGCACATCCTCCATGTGCCATTCGGCTTCGGAACCATCACAACATTTGCTACCCAATCTGGATAATAAGTTTCACGGATAAACTTAGATTTGAGCAGCTTTTGAACCTCTTGGTCAACGGCCTGATTCCTGGCCGGCCCAAGATGCCTCTTCTTCTCGGATGGGCTTCTGCCCCGGCTCAATATTAGCCTATGCACCGCCACCTCATGATCTATCCCAAGCATTTCCTCGACGGTATAAGCGAAAACATCTTCAAATTCTCTTAGCAGCTTGATCAAGGCGTCCTTGATCTCAGAATTCAGGACGGACCCAATCTTCACTTCTGGACGATCTGGTCTTAAACAATTTCTACCGGACTTTCTACCGGCTCCGGACGTTCTAGTCCCAGCTCATTATTGCCATAACCTCCTCAGATGAATTCTTTTCTTCTTTAATAACTATTCTTTTCTTGCTGGCAAGAGCATTGACGGCTTGCTCTCAGGAAGAGGTAGCACTTGAACCTTCTCACTTCTTGCTTTAGCTCAATCTATATTACCTTTCTCGGCCGAGTCATCTCCCGACCTTTGGATGCTCTGCCTTTTCTTTCCATGATGATGGTTTGAGATGGTAAGGTAGCATTCTCTAGCAGCTTGCTGATCTCCATAGAGAGATCCAATCTTCCCCCCATCACACTCAAACTTCATTAGCATTAAGTGGGTCACAATAACAGCCTTGATGTGATTTAAGGTAGGTCGTCCGAGAATGACATTATAAGCGGTCAAGTCTCGTACTACCAAAAATTTCACAAAAAGCGTCCGGCAGCATCTTTCTCCCCAACCCTGACGGGTAGAGTGACGGTCCCCATGGGATGGATGATCCCTCCGCCGAAACCGATTATAGGGTGATTTACAGACACCAAGTCATTTTTATCAAACTTCAAACGAGACAAACAATCAGCACTGATTATATCAGTAGAGCTTCCGGTATCAATCAGAATTCGCCTAACCCTGAGGTTGGCAATCTTCATTTCCACAACTAGGGGTCATCATGCGCGTCCTTATCTTACCTCGGTCCAGCTCGCTGACACTATTTGGGGAAAGGATCAGACTCGGCCTGGTTAGTGAGCATAACCTGACTGAGTTCCCTTAAATAGTTTTTGTGGCCGCGATTTGTTGGACCTCCGGCCGCAAATCCTCCTGAAATGACCATTACAACATCATCATCTGTGCTATCTTCCTTGACGGTTATCTCTTTTCTGGAATTTCCTTTTTGACGAAGCTAGATAATTGTTCATCTTACCTTTGGGGCAAGTCTTCTAATGCTCTCTTTAAGTGCTTGCATTCATTGGTTTCATGTCCACAATCCTTGTGGAAATGACAATACTTGCTTTTGTCTCTGTTACGGTAGGGCGTCTTCATTTCGGCCGGCGCCTTTAGCTCATGCTGATCTTTAATTTCCATAAGAATCGAATATTGATCTTTGTTGAACTCTATAGGTTCAACTGAGGCCGCCGGCTCAGACCGCCTACTCCTCTTGGACAGGTGGTCAAAGAAGTCATTGCCCAAGTTTCAGCTTTTTGGGCGGATTCTTTTTTGGCTGAATAGCCTCTTCACCTTCTTACCTCCGGCTGTTTTGCCTCAGCACAAACCTCCGTGGCATGAATGAATGCTTCAGCTTCCTTCAAAGCTTCCGTCAATGTGGTGATTTTCTTCTTGACCAAATCAAACTTAAAGCTTCCTGGTCTTAAGCTCTGATGAAGGCGTCAAACGCCACTCCCGCATTCAGATCCTGGATCTGCAAGCTTCTAGGTTGAATCTCTTCACATAACCTCTCAAGGCCTCTTTAGGACCCTGAACCACCTTCCCAAGTGCATTTGTTTTTTGTTCTTGACGATTAGCCACAAAGTGACTAGTGAACAGGATACTGAGCTCAGTGAAATTGTTCACTGAGTTAGGCGGCAAATTGTTAAACCATTTCTGAGCTACTCCCTTCAACGTAGCTGGGAAATTCTTACACCAAGTAGCATCGTCCACCCCTTGGACATACATCTGATGCTTATAGGCTGAGAGATGATCGTTTGGATCTGTTGTTCCATCGAAAGGCTCAATGGTCGGGAGCTTAACCTTTGGGAAAGGAGGGGACTCCATAATTCTGACTGAGAAAGGAGTTGGCCAATTGATCTGGAGTGCCCCAACCTGACCCTCAATGGGTATGTGCTCCGCGGATCTCTTTAGTACCGGATTAGAAGAGGTGTTAGCTAAGGCTTGACGCCTGTACACCATTGGCTGCAAAACTGTTTTCTCTTGCCTTGGCTGGAAAGCCGAAGGTCCGTGGCTTCGTCCTACTGTTCTGAGAGAGCCTCAATGACGGATCCTTCATATAAGGAGTGGAACCAGAGGCTGAACGTTGCTGGGCTGCCGCCCTCTTGGCTTCAAAATATTCCCTGGCATCAGTTTCCATTTTGTGGCCGGTAGGGGGAATATTGTCTCCTGGACGGACTACAAGCCTCCAGTCCATCTTCCTCCTGGAATCACTAACAGCTGGCTGCTTTCCCTTAGAAAGCGGCCTGGTCAACTCTGGCCGAGGTGGTCGACTAGTCCCTGGACGGCCCTCTTGGGACCTCCCTTTGAGTGGCTCTGTTGCCTCTCCTCCTGGGCTTATCTGAAAGAACAACATATTGTTCTTAATCTGCTCTTCCATGACAACGACCATTTTGGCCTGGAAATCATTTAAGACATTCTCCAAGTGACCAGCTGTCACCGGACGATCAAGGTTTTCCTGGATGATCAGCAGTCCTACCCTCCAGATGGACGGCAGCATGGCCTCTGTCCCGTCCACGGGGTGGCCTCTCGTCGTCCACAATGTCGTCTACATGAACTCTAAAACTTCTGTTCCTTGCGACATTGGATGAATGACAACCCGTCATTATTGCGTCTCTCCACAGACGGCGCCAAATGTTACGTAGTATGAAACTAGTAAACTAATACAACAACTCCCAACTTCGGATTCTTAATTTGGAGACTTGTGCAAGAATGATTGGCTCGGATCCCGGTACAAACTTCTGACCAGCAACCTGCAAAAAAGGGACCCACCCTGGAGGTTTGGGTGGTATTTTCCCCTCCGATGCTTAAGTCAGATATCAGGGATATGAAGGAACTTTTAGAGAGAGAAAGTAGAGAGAGAGAGACTTTATGGCAGAATAACAGTACTATCCTCTGAAAAGACGTACCTTTCCCCTGATTTCAAGGACTATTTATACTGTTTGAAATGACTGATGTACCTTGATGTCACCCTAATTTGGGAGCATCTGATTGGCTGAGCAATAATATCAGGACACGTGGCAAGTGCTGATTGGTCAATACATTTTACCTTTTAGCTGAATCAGGCTTTACTTTATTGGGCCTAAGTACAATTTCAGGGCCACAAGGGAGCTTTTCAGTACACCTTTTCTTCAGAAAAGTGTACTTTAGCCCAAAGAACCTGCAGGCCTTTGTACTTTTCTTTATATAAGCAAATGCCAGATGTAGGGCTGAAATAGTGCCATGTGTCATAAGGGTAGCCGTTGATTTTTAGGCTACAACAATAAGGACAAGTGAAAGTTGTTTTTTCTTGATCCTTCGGGTGAATGGGGATTTGAAAGAACCCGGAGTAACCATCAAGATAACAAAAATAGTTATGCACCGCCAATCTTTCCAACATTTGATCAATGAAAGGCAATGAAAAATGATCATTCCGGGTGGAGACATTTAATTTTCGATAATCAATGCACATTCTCCACCCCGTGACGGTCCTAGTGGGGATGAGTTCGCCAACATCATTGCGAATCACCGTCACCCCCCCTTTTTAGGGACTACTTGAACAGGAGATACCCATTTATTATCCGAAATAGGATCTATCCCCGAAGCAAGTAGTTTTAGGACCTCCTTTTTCACAACTTCCATCATGGAAGGATTCAACTTCCTTTGCCTCTCTCTTGAAGGCTTTGATTCATCTTCTAAAAGAATGCGATGCATACAAAAAGTTGGGCTAATCCCCTTCAAATCATCAATTGTATAGCCTAATACACTCTTATGCAATCGCAACACATCAAGCAATTTGGAGATTTGTTCTTGGCTTAATTCGGCATTTACAATAACGGGATATGTAAAGGAAGGGCCAAGGAAAACATACTTAAGGTTCGAAGGTAGAGGTTTTAATTCTACTTCCGGAGCCTTAGTATCATTTTTTTAAAAATTTCCCTCTTCCTCATCAATAGCCAAGAACACATCTTCAAATGATTCAAGAGTTGGGATGGAGTCAAGTAGCTCAACTATTGATTTCACCTCATCAATGCCACAATCATCATCAACAACCAATGCAAGTGCAAGAAAATTATTTTCATAAGCATGCATGGGTTGGGGCACATAATAATCAATTGTTTCAACTCTAAAACAATCATCTGTAAATGGTGGACATTTCATGATTTGAGAGAGGTTGAATTCAATCTTATCATCTCTTACCCTCAAGGTTAGCTTGCCATTTTTTATATCAATAATCGCCCCTGTCGTAGTTAAGAATGGTCTACATAGGATGATTGGAACATTTGGATCTTCATCCATTCCAAGCACCACAAAGTCCATGGGAATATAGAACATTCCTACTCTAAGGGGGACATCTTCTAACTTTCCTATGGGCATCTTAACCGATCTATCGGCCAATTGAAGTTAAATGTGAGTGGGCTTCAATTCTCCTAAGTTGCAAACGGAGTGTGGCATCAAGCTAACACTAGCTCCCAAGTCACATAAAACTCGGTCAATGGTCATGTCACCAATAGCACATGGTATATCAAAACTACCGGGGTCCTTCAACTTAGTGGGCATCTTGTTTTGAATTATAGCACTACAACTCTCGGTCAAGTTAATGGTGTCCACACTATCTACGGCTCTTTTTTTAGATAGAATCTCTTTTAAGAACTTAGCATAAGTTGGCATTTGTTTTAGTGCTTCGGTGAATGGGATATTAACATGGATCTTTTTCAAGACCTCAAGGAACTTAGCAAATTGATCATCAAGCTTAGAAGTAG
Source organism: Beta vulgaris subsp. vulgaris (assembly GCF_026745355.1). Taxonomy (NCBI): domain Eukaryota; kingdom Viridiplantae; phylum Streptophyta; class Magnoliopsida; order Caryophyllales; family Amaranthaceae; genus Beta; species Beta vulgaris. Next base: position 23,683,896 of record NC_079203.1, read on the forward strand.
CAAACCTACTTGGGTAGGGGAGTTTTGCTACATAAGAAGGTGGGGTGTTTGTGACTAGCTCATCATCTTTGGCTTTTGGTGGCGGTGTAGGGGGGTCATCATCTTTCTCATCCCCATCATCAATCAAGTCATTAGTCAATTGTTTGTCATCTTTCTTTGCCTTACCCCCATTTACACACACATTCCCCAATTGTCTACCACTCCTAGTGATTATAGCATGGGCTTGTTCATTGGGATTTACACCCTGACTAGGAAGTTGGGTAGTGGGAGCACTTTTCATAGAACCCGCCATTTCAACCAATTGAGTTTCAAGCACTTTATTATGAACTTGCATTTGTTTTATGCTCTCTCTTAACTCACTAGTCTCTTTAGCTTGATTAGTCATGAAAGTTTGCATCATACTCTCTAGATTAGTGGTGGTGGTGGGAGGTCCCAATTGAAGAGGTGCTTGTTGAGGGGAGTTATAGTTAGGCCTTTGATTTTCTTGAAATCCCGGGGGAGGTCTAGCATTTTACTATTGGCCTTGATTAGGATACGAACCATGGAATTGACCTTGGTTGTATCCATGTTGGCCTTGGTTTTGATTAACATGTTAACCCACATTTTGAAATCCATTTTGATTAGAGCTTTGATCTTGGTTTTTCTACCCAAAATTCGAATTATGACCCCAACCCGGATTAAAGGTGTTGGAGTACGGGTCAAATTTTTGATTTGAAGTATTGACTTGTTCCATGGAGGAATGAGAAGTGGTGTTAGAGTCCACAAAGTTGCATTGGGAAGAATAGTGGTCATATGCTCCACAAGTATCACAAAACAATAAATGCATGGGAATGTTAGTATGATCGGAATGAGAGGTGTTCCCATAACTATTCACATGAGACATGTTAGGAGGGGGACATGAGTTGGGGTTTTGGGAGTTACCAAGCATGGAAACATTAGATGAGGAGGGGGACATAGTAGATGATTTTAATTGATTAACTAAAGCATCTACTTTAGAAGTAAGTAAATCAATGCTATCAAGTTCATACCTTCCACCTCTCTTGGAGGTTGAAGAGCGCTCCCCTTTGTTCCAATCTCGGTCATTTTGAACCACATGTTCAATTGCTTGAAGAGCTTCATCCGCCCCCTTCATCATTATGGGTCCACCCGATCCCGCGTTTAGACTCATTTTGTTGTGAGAATAAAGCCCATTGTAGAAGCAATGGAGTTGCATCTCCTTCCCCATGTCATGGTGTGGACACTCCCTCAAGAGGCTTTTGAATCTCTCCCATGCTTCATTTAGACTCTCACCTTCTTTATCGTTGAATGTCACAATTTTAGCTCTCATTTCGGCCGTCTTTTGCAATGAATAAAATTGACCCAAGAAAGCTTTGGTGACTTCTTCCCATGTGGTGAGCGAATTAGGAGGTAAATCCATGAGGCAACGTGATCCTTCATCTCTTAAAGAGAACTTGAACATGCTTAGGCGGATGAAGTCTTGTGTGTCTCCATTATGCTTCACCGTGTGGTGGGTGCCCCTAAATTGATTATTCGAGATGAGTTGAATGAAAGTCGATTTGAACAAAATCATTTGCTTGTGGTGGGTGCAACAATGGCACTTGTTGGAGTATATGCCATAGGAGCACCATAAATCACTTTTTATTATTATTATTTTTGTAGTTCTAGGCTCTTTATTCTTACTTTTTTTTTTCTTGTTTTTATTTGCATTTGCCCTTCCTCTTAGCAGTTTGAGCCTTATCTTTTTCTTTTAATACCCCTAATACAAGCCAATTACCTCCTTGTTTTATTCTTCACCCTTGTAGTGAATAGTGAAATTAGAGCGATTGTCTTGAGTGATATTTGAAAAAAAAAGGGGAAAAATGAAAAAAAAAAAAGAGAAAAAAAAGGGGAAGACGAAGAAGAAGATGAGATTCTTGTGGTATAGTGGAAATTTTTGTATATTTTGGAATAACTGCAATTGCAACTTCTTAGGAAAAGCCACCTAAAGTCAAAGAAGGTGAAGGGCATGAAAAAAAAAGGAAAAAAAAAGGGGGGAAAGAAAATCCAAAAATTGTTCTTCATTGTCATGTTTTTTAATAAGTTTGGGGGAATCCTATCCCTAAATGGTTGAGTTGATTTGTGATTTATGGTTATATAGCTCTTTCGCTCCTATTTAAAACTTCACTATATTAGGATTGAGCACCACTATCCAAATTTATTCACACCCTTTACCCCTAGCCTACATTACCACCCTTAAAAAGTCCTTTTGACCTTAGAGGGTGGAGTCATTGTCGATGGCGGAAGATTGGATTCAAGCCTATTGAGCGAGTTTGCCATGTCGAGATGTCAAGTAACCTTCTCTTGTTCTATTCCTTCTTACATTCATCGGCTCCATTCTTCGGAGTTTAGAGAAGCTACCTTGAATGGCGAATTTGAAACTAGTTGAGAGAACGCGGTATGTATGGTTGTAAAATTTTAGGAAATGTGCTCTATTTAGTTCTCTATGCTTAGTGTATAGTATGTTATAATCAACCTATGGACATCTTTGAGCATGCTTACTTTTAGTGTCTAGAAATCCTTGCATCCATTTGTGTTTGCTCCTTTTTTGTCTCACTTAAGAGCACCTTTTTATTTTATTTTTCTTCCTTGGTTTGTTTATTTTTTATTTGCCTTGCATTATAAGATCTAGAGTTATGGGTCAAAACTCCTAGAAAACCCTTACGAGAGCATTATTCATCCTCATTGGCAACTTTAGGGTTTAAATGGCTTGTCATTTACGCTAAAGATGACCATGATTCCTACGAAAATGAGTTAGTGTATATAGTTTCCTTTTTTTTGCTTTGAGTGCACTTACTTTTAGTAATTTTGCCTTGCTATCCTCCTCGTATCATTTCCTTCCCTTCTATGTCTCTTTGCACTTTGCTTGAGGACAAGCAAACACTCAAGTTTGGGGGAAGTTGATGAGTGAGATTTATATCACTCTTAGGGTAGTTTTTTAGGCTATTTTACTTATTTTATGTTGCATTTTAGTGTTTCGCTTCTTTAATGGCCCATGCCCGAGACGTTAGCCCGGGCCTGACCACCCTGCACCGCCCGGGCTCATAAGCTCGCCCGCCCAGGCCCTCTTTAATCACCCGCCCGGGCCCTGTCTCTCCCGCCCGAGCGCCTGACCGTTGGATTATTTTTCGGGTTTCTTTTGTTTTACGACGGCTGTAATAGAGAGAGGTATAAATACCTCTCTCCCCCTTTTTAGGAGGGGATTCAGATTTTTAGAACCCTAATCTTACTGACTAGTGTAAGAGAGAGGAAACATGGCTCAAGAGGTGTAATTTGGAGATTGAAAATCAATGAAAAAGTGACAATTTCTTTGAACTTTTTTGTTTCCTTAGCAATCCTCTCAATCCTTTCTTTCTTTCTCATTGTTTTTATGCATTTCTACTTTGTTAATTTCATATTTTCATAGTTTAATCTTCATGTTCAATAGTTAATATAGATTAGACTCTTCTTCTTCTCTTTGTTTCTTCTTGTTTGTTCATTAGATCTTGTTTTGAATTATTGTCTTTTTTTGTTGGATTTTTGATATTTTTAGATTGGTGATTGATTGCTATTTTCTCCATGATTAGAATGCCTAGTAGTGTAATGGGTAGTGAGTAGTTAATCAACTAGGACTGGGAGTAGCCCAATCATTATTTTCATCCTATTTGTATGAGTAGAGTTTATTGGGTTGGCTTTTCTTGAGGTTTGTGCAATTTCAATTTTTGGTGTTGGTTGGTGACTAAGTTGATGTGAGCTCCATCACCTTTTGATCCTTTGTTGCCCAATTAAAGGTTTACTTTTATGTGGATGACCTTCATGATTGATTGATTTATTGTTGCACATCACTTGTTGATTGGTATTAACTTGGGTTTAGGCTTCAATTCTTAACTTGACCTAGTTAGGTGATAACGCCTCGAAACATAGGTTTTATTGCCATAATTAGGACTCTAAACTCCCTAACAACGATTTTAGAGGTGTTTAGGTTTGCTTATTCCCTTTGCATATTCCCAATACATGTCAACCTTCTTATCTTTATTTGGTTTTTGGATGTGAACTTATGATTGTGGTGATTTTCCATTTCTAGTGTTTTTCCTAATTTGATTTCAATAATATTATTCACTTAGTTCAACAAAAACTTGACCATTTTTTCGATTTAGCTTACTATTAGCGATTCTATCTTAGTGAGACCCTCCGATCCTTGTGGTTCGACCCTTGCTTACCACTTAAGTAGTTTAGGTGGATAGTTAGGTTTTTATTTGACATTAGGGGAATTAGTAACGATCTAGTTTTTCCTACGTTCAGCAGCCCTAAGACGTATTCTTTCTAAATCCGAAGATAAATCTCATCATTTCTTCGCAACAATAAAAAAAAGAATGCGAAATTCGAGTGGACGGAAGAGGCGGAGCAGGCTCTTCAGTAGGTTAAGGAGCACCTCCGACAGTTGCCTCGATTAATCAGTCCGGCCGAAGGAGAAAAACTATATGTATACCTGGTTGTATCGCCGCATGCAGTTAGCGATATTCTCCTGGCTGGAAGATAGTCAGTGCAAATTCCGATCTACTTTGTTAGCCATGTGCTAAAGGATGTAGATATTCAATGGTAGAGAAATTCGGCCTGACACTGTTTATGGCCAGCCGGAAGCTAAGACCATACTTTCTATCCCATAGTATCCTCGTCTATTCCGGTCTGCATTGCTAGGGATGACGGGTTAGATGTCCTGAAAGAGCTGCATAAAGAAGCTTGCGCCTCTAACATTGGGGGGAAGAACATTAGGAGAAAAGGCATTAAGGACAAGGTATTATTGGCCCACCTTAAAGGAGGACGCTCTTCTTTATGCAAAGAAGTGTGATAGCTGTCAAAGGCATGGCAACATATATCAGAAGCCGTCCAATTATTTGACTCCAGTTCTTTTCCCCCTTCCCTTCGCCAAATGGGGAATGGATATCTTGGGCTCATTTCCTGTAGCGGCCAACCAGAAGAAATTTGTGATAGTAGCAGTAAACTACTTCACAAAATGGGTGGAAGCTGAAGGTATGAGAGTCATCACCACCAAATATGTAAAGAGGTTCATCTGGTAGAACATCATTACAAGATTTGGGATGCCTCAGTCTATTATCTTTGACAATGGACCGTAGTTAGAAACGCCTAAGCGCCTAGAATGGCTGGCCGACCACGACATTAAAGCTCACTTCGCTGCCGTTGCCCATCCTCAGACAAATGGGCAGTAAGAAGTCTTCACCAAAATTCTCTCAAGCGACATAAAAAAGAAGCTAGACAATGCCAAGGGATTATGCCTAAAAATTAACGGCTATAAATGTGACATGTGGCCCCATCACAACCCTACAAGTGGCACTCTTCTGTTGTAGTAAAGTACATGGATCATAAGCTTGTATGGACTAAAGTACATTTTTCTGAATAAAGAAAGGTAAATTAAGTCCTTCTTATGGCCTAACCTGTACTTAGGCCCAGTAAACACAAAAAGCATCTTTCTATAAAGGGTGTTGTGTACTCTCTAATCAGTGCGCCACGCGTCATAGCATTATTGCTTAGCCAATCAGATGCTCCCAAATTAGGGTGACATCAAAGTACAACAGTCATTTCATACACTATAAATAGTCCTTGAAATTAGAGTGTTCGGCTTGTTCCAAGGCAATTGATACGGAGCGTTCGATGTGTTCCAAGGCAAGTGATACGGAGTCTTCGGCCTGTTCCAAGGCAATTGATGCGGAGTGTTCGGCTTATGCCAAGGTAATTTATGCAAAGTGTTCGGCCTGTTCCAAGGCAATTGATGCGGAGTGTTCGTTTTCTTCCAAGGCAATTTATGCGAAGTGTTCGACCTTTTCCAAGGCAACTGATGCCGAGTGTTCGACCTGTTCTAAGGCAATTGATGTGGAGTGTTTGGCTTCTTCCAAGGCAATTGATGAGGTTTATTCGAAGTGGTTTGCAGGCCCTAATGGTTTGTGTTCCGTCAATGATTTTTCTGAGTATTGGTTATCTCCCGAACAATGTATGCTAAAATTTGTAAAGTGGCAAGATTGTATTTTTGTGTGCCTTTGAAAGTTTGTTGAATAACCGCGAGTAATGTCGTAACTAATATTTGAATTCATATTGAAGTTGAGTGTTGCCCCACTTGACTAAGAATCCCCAAGCGCGCTATACAAGGTTGTGCATCAGACGCACAGGCTTGCAATTTACATGGTATGTTGCGTTGAACGCAGTTTGCTGCGTGCGATGTCGTTGTCGGTTAGCTGGACGCCTAATTGTAGGCGTGTTTTTCAAGTTTCACTCACTCATTAAAAAAAATCCTCTCTAGTAAAGTCGCCTAATTGTAGGCGTGTTTTTACTTCGCCAACACGGTATGAGCGCGTATTATATTTGACTACCCCATTGTTAAAGTTTTATCAAAAATATGCCATTGAAGTCACCAACAATTTTTTAAAGAAATAATCATAGACCTAATTGCATATTGAAAAACCGTAGGGACAAATTAAGGATTTATCTAATGTAGATTTCCCGCCATGACTCCATAGATGGTCAGGAACCAAAAATTGAGTTTGGGGATGAGAGTACAATATAGTTTGGAACTATATTAATACCGATTATTATAAATTTCATGCCAAAGAATAATCAATTAATGTTTTAAGCACCCGAAGATCAAATTTTGCGTGTTGAAAATCTAATTTAGGTTCTAAAGATAATTAATTTTTTTTATGAAAATATATATTAAAATTATAAATATTCAATTGGGCTTTAAAAAATGGACTTAAAACGTTTTACGCGTTTAATTTGCAATTAATCATCATGAATAATTAATTAGGCTCTCATAGTTTTATTTCAAAACGCATATGACCTGGTTATTCGGACTGCTCCTTCATTGGGCGTGCCAACTAACACCGCAGTATATTTTATGATTGGACCCTTAAATGGGGAGACACGATTATATGTCTAATGTAGTCACTAAGACTCAACATCAGTCCACTGAAAAAAGAGTTTTATAGAATGAGAGAAATTAGCATTGACAATAACTACAACTGTATAGTGCCCCTGGAATCCTCGACCAAAGTCGTTTCAATAAAAACGGATTGCAGTGAGATTATCAGGGCGCTAAAAAACGATTATGAGCCGCCAATGGAAATTAGGAACATATCAAGGAAAATAAAGGAAGAAGCAGGTAAGCTAGATTTTATTTCTATTGTTAAATGTAAAAGAGAGGAGGTCTCTAGGGCACATTTCCTGGCAACTAATGCAAGGAAAAAGTAGCCTTTTCTTCCTCTTTCTTAGCCATTGTCAAAAAAAAAAAAAAAAAAAAAAAAAAACAATAACTACAACACTTGAAAGGCAACATTGTTTTCGTAAGGGCTTTGCTAACCGACACCTTAAAATTTCCTACTAACACCCTAAATACAGTTTTTTTTTTATACTGTATTTATATACTTTGCATTTATTTTCTCTCTCCCCTTGACTTTGCATTTATATACTTAGCAGGGGCAGATGATTTCTTTTCAAGCATAAAATCTCGTGTATATAATCTCCCCTGCTAGGTATTTGACTTTTACAAATGCAAAGTATTTATATACCACTCCCGCCACACACCACCACCACCACCACCACCACCAGCAACACCACCACCACCACTTTACCCCCGACAGATCACCTCCACCACCTTACCCCTGACATATTGTTTCAAGCAACTATCCTCTGTTTTTTCTGAAATTTTTTTTAAAAAAAAAAAGAGAGGCGTCCTTGGCAAGCGCTCCACCACATGGTGAGGCGCCTGCCAAGGACGCCTCCACCGGTGGTGGGGCGTCCTTGGTGGACGCCTCTCTTATTTTTAAAAAAAAAAATTCAAAAAAAAAGGGGCGCCCACCAAGGACGCCCCAGGCGCCTCACCATGTGGTGAAGCGCCTGCCAAGGCCGCCTCCACCTGTGGTGGGGCATCCTTGGTGGGTGCCCCCTTTTTTCTGAATTTTTTTTTTAAAACGAAAAAAAAAACAGAGGAGAGAACAAGGGGATAGTGTGTCAGGGTACGGTGGCGGTGGTGGTGCCGTGAATTAGAAGATGGTGGTGGTAGTGGTGGTGCCGTGGAGAAGAAGAAGGTGGTGGTGATGGTAGTGCCGTGGAGAAGAAGGTAGTGGTGACGTGGAGAAGAAGATGGTGGTGGTGGTGGTGGTGCCGTGGAGAAGAAGGTAGTGGTGACGTGGAGAAGAAGATGGTGGTGGTGGTGGTGTGTCGGGGTACGGTGGTGTGTCGGAGTACGGTGGTGTGTCGGGTACGATGGTGTTGGTGGTTCGGTGGAGAAGAAGATGATGGTGGTGGTGGTAAAGCGGGAAGTGGACTTTTGAAATTGGAGGAGGGTTTAGGGAAGTATAAAAATACTGTATTTAGGGCGTTAGTAGGAAATTCTAGGGCGTCGTTTAGCAAATGAGTTTCATAATTATACCACCAAAAAGTGGACAATATGGACTTGAGTTGGAAAGAGAGACAAATAATGCCAAACCTGACACTGCTTCAGCAACAATCGGTTCATGTTACTGTTGCTAAGGTTATTGTATGTTCTTAACGCTCCTGAACCTTTGAATGAGCTCTAAAACGTTCAATTTCACCAGCTGCTAATTCCTCAGTCGTCTCTGGTAGTATATAAAGATCTGAAAATTAAAAGATCTAAAATTAATATGATCTGGTACAAGTTATAATATTGAACCGACAACAACAATATCAAAGCTTTAATCCCAAAAGGTTTAAAGCAATAAAAAAGAAAAAAACTTGGCACATTCAACACCCTGTGCAATCATGCTTACATTGTCATTTGCCATCAGCCAACATGCAGAAGTTTTTACGACACACTGTCCATAAACACAGCAAGCGAAAGGGTGATACTGATACCCCCAAACATCAAATTCCTAACTATGGTATATAGCCACTAATAAATAGAGATATGTAATCACTCTTCCATTTTTTTAAAAAAAAAAAAATCTCCTTTCTCATTTTTATGGGCAAAATATCACTAATCCCGACGACAATGAAGAATGAACAAGTGAGAATGCTCAATTTTATTCTCATGAAATTACCAAATGCTTTGGATACCGGTCGATGAGCTGCAATCTCATACATACAGCATCCTGATAAACATAGGAGAAATCAAGTCATACTTTATGCAGCAAAGAATCCACGTACCATTAGGCCACAAAGAAAAGACAAATGTAAATAAGGACCAAATATCATATTTAAATCAACAAGATGTGTCTGCGAGAAGTCTAGGACACACGTATTTTGGTGTTCCAACCACCTAAAGCACAAGACTAATATTGGCTTCAAGCCATGTCACATCGTGGGCACAACGAATTCAAAAAAAGTTAATATCTGATATTAGCTATTTACAAAGTTAAGAACAAATAGTTATCAACGCAAGGTTTCTCATAGACGAAAAGGAAGAGAGAGAAAAACCTGTTTGGCCGTTGGGTGAGGCTTCGGATGAGAGAGAGGATTTCGGCAACACAAAAACATCTGCATAACACAGCCACACAGGCTCAAAGATATAAGCTTTAAAAAAAATCTGCCACTACATTTGGCCATATAAGGACAGAAGTGTGTATCATAGAGTTTCATGACCAAGACGTTAACATAGCAAAAAGAAGCACCAGAGAACCTTAGGCCTTGTTCTTTTGAGCTAAATTGAGTTGAGCTGGATTGAACTGTAGTGAGCTGAAAAGAATAGGGCTCAAAAGAACAGGGCCACATACTTTTTCAATGCATAAGTGAAAGTTTTGAGCAGAAATCTTCAAAGTTAAAAGCAAAAGGCTCATCTAGAAATATATCTAGACCCATTGCTAATTTTACTATCGAAACAGCGTACTAGAATCTGTCAACAATAATGGAAATCTTCCCACAATATTGACTAACTTATCGAGCTTAGTTTCAGGCGTTATGTAATGCATGGTAAAACAAGCAAACAAATGAAACTGTAGGAACAATAACTTAATCTGACTTCCATTAGAACTTTTGTCATATTTTGGTACATTAGTTATTGAAGACAAACTACACTAGAGGGAGACAGTGCGCCTATAGAGTACTTCATCTTCACTTTCATCTTCTTCATCTGATACATTGTAACTTCCTGCTAGTTCTAACTTCCCACCCATGTTAAATGTGGGGCCAGAACTCTCAGCTTCAAAAACATCACCCTGAATTCTTTCATCAAACCACTTATCACTACAGTTGAGAAACGCTGGCAAGGAAGACCTGATCCCTTTACTTTGCAGTTTCTGATATCTAGGTTTAATCCGCGATTCCAAGCTGTAAGTAAAATATTCTGGAAATTCCACTAGCTCTCTCAGAGGACGACCCATTTCACTCTTGAAGAAATAATAACTGTTCTTCATGATTACAACATGCACTACCACTAGTTGTGGGCATCTCACGACCATCCTAGCAACATCTTCAGCTGGTATTCCCCGTGCTAAAAGAAACTCAACAGGTTTCATAATCACATGCTGACTAAGGCTGACTATCTGCGGCATTCTCTCAACAATTCGTGCAAAACCATCTGGATCAATCTTGAGCTTCAAATTGAAAAAGTACTGCTGTGTAGACATTTTTGCCTTCAGAGGTAGCCCAAGAATCTGAGGGTATTGTGCTATAATTGAAGGAATTACTTCTTTACTAATTCCAAAGCTGATCAAACATTCTACATTTGATGACACACTTGCTTCTAAATCATAACCAATTACATATGGTCGCTTCTCAAACATTCGAGCCAATATCTTCTTCGGCAATCCCAGTGAAACCAAGTACTCAACAAGTGGTTTAATCATAGTGCCTACTCTCATCCCCAAAAGATATGGATATTGTGTCACCATTGGGCCAATATCTCTGGGATTCACCCCAATACTTACAAGGTATGCCACCGATGTACTCATGGTACCCTCAAGCTTAAAGCCAAATAATTCAGGATACTTTTGCAGCACATATCCAATATCTTCTTTCTCAACATCAAGGCCACGAAGAAACTTGACTACCGGGACAAGCTCAACCACCACACTGGCATGTAAAACTTGTGGGTAATTCTTCACAAACTCACCTAGTTTTGATCTGGGCAACCCAATCTTTTCCAAATACCCTAATACAGGGATCATATTCTTGCGAACGCTACAACCCAGCATCAATGGGTACTCATTAAAATCGTCGATACTCAACCCTAGTTTCTGCAAAAACTCCACTCTCTCCCTCATAACTTCAACAGTGGAGGGCAATTCAATTTCTTCTAATTCATCAGTAATTATCCCCAAAGTCTTCAAATAATCACATATTATCACTTTCGACACCAGCCGTTCTTTTCGACCTTGGACGACCCCCCAAGTAACCGATGGCATTTCATATTCAGAAAATTTATTCGATTGCGTTGAAAATGAATGCAAACAATAAACCCCATAAACCCTAGAGTTCAAATTTGGGGATTTATATAACTGGATATTTCTAGGAAGGGGAAATTTCGCATTATGGAAGGATTTCAGCAAGTGGCGTACCCAAGGAACCCCCAAAATCTGGATTTCTTTTAGCATACTAGTGAATAAAACTTTTTAAAAAAAGAAATTCTGAATTCTTATTCAAAAATTAAATCTTAAATCTTAAAACTTACAAGAGTGATCCCAAACAAACCTTCAATCTTATTGGAATCTGTCGCAAAAATACTTCAATTTCGTTCCTTTCACTCTTCTTATCTCTGAAAAGTAACTTCAAATGATGCCGGCAATACGAAATTGAACTATTTAGATTGAAAAGAAAACTGGAATGAGTGGATGAATATAAACGTAGACGGTAATCTGATGAAATTTCCTTTGTAATAACACAAAAGGGTCAGCACAAATTCTACGGGTGGTAATGTGGACAATTAGGGTTACAAACTTTTCTTTCCTATGTTTCTTTGAATTTTTTCCCTACACATTGCTAAAGCCTAAAGGTGTAGATGATGTACACGCTAATACATATAGTATGGTGCACATATGTATATAAATAACAAGTCAAATGAATATATATACATCTTTGTTGGTATATGTTTGTTGGTATTGGTTTTGTGTTTATAATCTAGTCATTCATGTTTATTGTGCGCATGCTTCTCATCCTACGGACATGTGTATGTACTAATTTTGCTAAAGCATGAAATATTTTCCACTTTGCTTCCACTTTGCTTCACCGTCAAAGTAGACTAGGCGTAAGGAATATTTTTTATATATATTTGACATAGGCAAAATTGCTACTTCTATTAGTGCTTTATTCAAAAAAGGAAAAGTAAATTCATTTGTAATCAAGCAAACCCCTCTATTAAACAACATTTGAAGCTAAATTACCAAAACTAGTGTATTTGCAAGTAAGGGTCGATACTCAAGTAATGGTGCTTTGTGTATGTAATTTTCTTTTGCATAAGCTAATTCAGAAGCAAGTTTGGGTTAAAATTATCTCTCTTACATACTATGCAAATAACAAATCAAAACAAGTAAAATTAGGATGTGCAAATAGGGAAAGTGTTAGGGGATTTCGGAACAAACACCTAAGCTAAGCAATTGGAAAGATGAGAATGCAAAAACAACTATCAAGTAACGAATAAATGCAATTATACCTCAACAAATCATGAAGACACTCCTAATTCATAAACCTATTTCATTCTCACTACAATCTAACAATCAAAAGCATGCATCCCAAACGAAATGCGAGTGATGCAAATCATGCTCACTTATTTTCATGTCATACATGACTTACACTCCATGAATATGCAATTACTAGAATGATCACTTCTAAAACATGCACAATCATAAAAAAGCAATCGTTTAATCACAAGATTGAAGATACTTCATCCTCAAGTTTCTTCAAACACTCAACTTATGCGCATCACCTTACCTTTAGATGAAATCTACTCACTAGTTATCATTAAACTAGATTAAACAAGTTCAAAAGAAAGCAAAACCAAATCAAAATCCATGATCAACCAAACAAACAAAGCATTCAAGAGGATTTCTATTTGATAAAAAAAAATGATGAATAAATGAAGAAGAAGTAAACCAAAGCTATTAAGCTAGAGATTTAAGCTCCTAATTAGAGAAAACAAGAGAAATCAACAATAAAATAGAAAGATTTTACTTCAATAGATGAGAAATCAAAGTTCTACAACCTAAATTGTAAGTTTCTTACTCTTCAAGTCACTCTAAGAATGTAACACCCCCAAATTTCTCTCTTTTTGGAAAACTTATTTTAATATAAAACTCCTTGAGAAACTTGAGAGTGTTACCGCCACGTGATAACGTTAAAGGTTTTAATACTAACTACAAACTGAACTTGAAACTAATGCAGCGGAAATAACTTAAATAACTTCTCTTTATTAATATAAACTTTATTGTACAACTATGTAACAATGGAGATAAAGAAAATAAAATAACAACTTCTTGACTAATTATGATTCCTCACTAGCTCCCCCATATGAAGTATGCATCATATCAATCTGTAAAATCTGCTCGCAAAAATAGGGTCATCACAGGGACAAAGCCATAAAACAAAACAAATAAAAGCGTGTCAGTAAAAATACTGAGTACATGTATATGCGGAATATTAAACACTTTATTTAATTAAACTTTTGAAATATTTAATTTCAAAAAACCTTTCTTGGATACTTGATAATACTTATATAATATAAAGTATATAACCTTGATAAAAATCCTTTTTTCCTTGCCTAGGTACCTTTCCTAAAGTGTGCACACCCCCCAAGTTTAGTATTCCTTACTGAGTCTATTACGAGGGATTACTACCTTGTCCACATGACTTATACAAAAAGTACATTGGTAAATAATATAATGGCCGACGTTCTTGCTAATAAATAACAAGTCGTTGCCTGGGTAAATAATATTAATAGCTACCGTTCTTGTTAATAAATAACAAGTCATTGCCTCTTTATAATTGTGATCATAAAAGATCATACAACTAATAAAAATCTTTCAAAAATTAATCTTTCTTTATAATTGTTAATAAATAACAAGTCATTGCCTCTTTATAATTGTGATCATAAAAGATCATATAACTAATAAAAATCTTTCAAAAATAATCTTTCTTTATAAAGAATAGTAATTCTTATATAAAACTTTAGCCACTTAAAGGACATAAAATTAATAACTTGCTCATATGGAATAACCTTTGGAAAACTTTAATGACAATTTCAAATCTAACAATCTCAAATTACGACTTAACTACCAATATTGTACAACAAATAACTTGTAGACCTTAAAATTAAATCTTAAATATAATAAGAAAAGCAAACTGATTACTCGTAAAGCTCAACACTCATGATTATTCTCAAACTCCATAATGTGCTACTGCCAAATTATAACATTGGCACTTTAACTACATATTCTAAGCACTATCTATCTTTAATCTTAGATGCAAAGAAGTAATACTTGGCAGACGTAAAATTTGAAAGTCAGACAACATCGACATTGATTTTTTAGATTTCACGTTGGCATTGAATTATTACACTCATAAGCATACATAACAATTTTATGTTGTTCACGTTTAACTCATAGAAGACATGCTCATTATTAATTCAAATAACAATCCCAAAAAACATGATACTAAGTTGCAAAATAATATTTAAAGATATACATATACATACACATATATATACATATACATATATATATATATATATATATATACTAAGCTCAAAATTATCAAGATTACATGAGAATGCTCCTTACATGAGAAATAAGAATGAATCTCAACCATATAGTTATCATTAAACTAGATTGAATAAGTTCAATCAAAAGAAAGCAAAACCAAATCAAAATCCATGATCAACCAAACAAACAAAGCATTTAAGAGGATTTCACTATTTGATATATATATAAACAAAAATAAAAGAAAATGAAGAATAAATGAAGAACAAGTAATGGAAAGCTATGAAGCTAAAGATTTAAGCTCCTAATTAGAGAAAACAAGAAAAATCAACAATAAAATAGAAAGATCTTACTTCAATAGATGAGAAATCAAAGTTCTACAAGTTAGATTGTAAGTTTCTTACTCTTCAAGTCACTCTAAGAACATCTCTAATCTCTATAGTTTAATGTAAAAATCCTCTCTAAAACTATATATATATATATATATATATATATATAATATATAATAATTATAATATATATATATATAATTATATATATATATATATATATATATATAATGCATACTTACATGAAAAATGAGAATGAATTTTACTCTATAACTCTTATGGATAAGTGATGTAACTCTAATGAAAAAGTGGTGTAACTCCAAAAAAATAATATTAGAAAAAAACTAAATTTTTTTTAAGTTTAAAATTTTCAAGATCACATGAAAATGCTCCTTACATGAGAAATGAGAATGAATCTCAATCACACGATTGGATTAGAGTTACAACATTTGTTCATTAGAGTTGTACTCCCCTAAAAAAAAATTTGTTTTTTTCTAATATTTTTTTTTTTTTGTAGTTACATCACTTATTTATAAGAGTTATAGCGAGTAAAATTCATTCTCATTTCTCATGTAAGTATACATTATCGTATGAACTCACTTATATATATATGAGAACACTTTTTTATGTGAGAACAAAAGATTTAGATTTAGAACATATGGAAACCCGTTTTAGAACAACATACTTAACTCCTTTTTTTTTTAGGAAATATACTTAACTATTTAGAACATATGCAAAACTTTTTAATAACAACATCATTTTTTAGGGAACATACTTAAACTATTTTAAGGAAACAAAGTTAAATTTTTAGAACATACGCAACAGTTTTTAGAACAACATATTTATTTTTGAGGGTACATATATACTTAAGGTTTTTTTTTTTGAGGAAGTATATACTTAAAATTGTAGAGCATATGTTTCATGACATATTTTTCTCCCATGTTAATTTTATGATTATTTTGTTGATAATAAAAAAGGATGTTTTACATGGTTTTTCTTATGCTCTAATTATAGTAAAACATATGTTACAAATAGTTGTTCTAGTGTTCTGAATTGTTCTTCTGGTGTTTTAAATAATCCTTGTTCTGTTCTAAACAATTCTTTTTATGTTCCAAATAGTTCTTACTGTGTTCTAAATAGTTCTTGTTGTGTTCTATATAGTTCTTGTCATGTTTCAAATAGTTGCACTAGAGTTTTGATGTTCCTAATTTATAAATTCATGCAAAAATAAAATATGAATAGTATTGTATTCTTTATTTCTGCATTTTTGGAATTAAAAAGAAAACAAAAATCAACTGAAAATTATGAAAAACACCAATTTTTCGGGATTATTTGAAAATTACTTGCTTCCTTCTTTGGAACATGTTAAAAATAATTTTGAACTAACATACTTCAAATAATTTGGGACACACTTAAAATATTTTAGAACATACTTGAAGTGATTTAGACATAAGCTTGAAAATATAAAACATGTATATATAATTATACGTACATGTGTTGATTAGGTTCTTATGTAAAAAGATGTGTTCATGTTCTAAAACTTATAGCACTTGTTCTATAAGTTATTGTTCTAAAAATCATAGCATATGTTTTATAAACAAAAATCTAAGTATTTTCTAAAATCTATTGCATATGTTCTAAAAAGTGTTGGCGTATGTTCTAAACATAAATATGTTCTCACATAAGGATCCTTTGAGAACATAAATATGTTCTCATATATGATATATATTCTCACATAAGGATCCATTCTCATTGAATCCTTATATATATACTAATTAAATGAAAGAACTATAAAATAAAACACAAGTAAATCCACGTGCACGAGAAATGTTGGTTATGAGTACAACTGCGAGAGCAATTAACTTCTAGTTGCGGGTGCAACACCTTAATTTTGAGTGCACTCCTTTTCAATGTGTAGGCACAATTCTCTTCAAGCTGCTGGCATAGCCAGCTCAAGAGCACGGCAAAATTCCCTACATAGATTTGTTGCAGTAAGGGGGTGCAGTCAACCTGTGGGATGCGGGCGCAGTCTTAACTTGCTGCATGTGTAGTGTTGCATTAGTGAAGCTTTGATGCAGCGTGTTGTTGGACAGGAGCTGTGTGTGTGAGTTAAAAAGGTGCAGATGAGGCATTATTGGAGTTGAGAAGTTGTAGTGGAGGTTGTGTACTATCAAACTTCTACCCAAAGGTAGAGCAGTCTGAAAAGCCACTCAAAACTATTTTGAAAAGTGTTAAAGTCTTATTTTAAAGCCCAATTAATTATTCATGATAATTAATTGTATTTTGAGCCCACTCCTTTCAAAAGCTCAATTAATTGTTTTATTTAAATAAATAAATATTTTCAAAGATATTTTCATAATCGGATTTTATCCCGTTAAATCAGATATCCGTAGTCAAAAGATAAAAGAAAATATTTAAAACAAGTTTCTTATAAAAAAATGTCAAAACATGTCAAAAACAAGGTGTTGCGCTGAATGCGCCTGCCTGCGCCGAGCGCACATGTCCTAACACGTAGATTGTCACGTAATCCCACGCCTAGTGCACAGAAATGCCACATAGACTTATGTGTCATATAGAGTCATGCGCCAAGCACAATGATCGATGTGAGACACTACTTTTCTTTCTTATCATTTTCGAAATGCGTACCAGATGTTCGCTTTCTATTGGACATATCGCGCCATGCGCTTGACAAGTCAGCCAGAGCCAGATGCAGCTAGCGCGTGAGGCGCAATGTCGTTTTCCCTATAAATAGGTCTGATTTTCGTACATATTAAAAAAACAGATTTTCCACATAACACTCGACAAATATCTTGCGAATCTCTTAACAGACTACAAAACTCAAGCAAAAACACATCAAATCTACATACTTTCGGACATCCAGATGTCCAGGCTTCATGATTTCTCGTCCAAAAGGTTTTCAATCTCACAGACCCAAGCCACGGTATAAACCTGAGGGTCCTTAAATAAATTCCTATTTTTATATTGAAGTATCTAACTTATTTCATGATGTAGATCTTTATTATAACATAATTTTACTGTATATTATAATGCTTCCTTCTTATTTATTTTCATACAGTATTGTACCTACCTGATTGTGCTTTGCATATTATATGACTGTCCCGCTTTATTGCTTTTCTCACCCACATGTTACATTATTTTTATTAATCGAGACCTATAGAATTGTTCTACTATTAATCAGATTAATTTGGACAACCTGCTAGGTTCTCTGTAAATTTATTGCATAATAACATATCATTACAAAAAAGTCTTTTTACGTGTTTCCTGAACCAACCTAGACTAATTATTTTAGGGTGCTTGAAATAATATTTGGTTATTCTATTGCTTCGATATTTAGTAGAGGCCAACAATGGGCAATATGGTTCCTAACTATATTATACCCTCATCCCCGAACTCAATCTTTGGTTTATTTGACCATTTATATAATCTAAACAGGGAAATCTACATTGGATAAGTCTCTTATTTGTCCCTACGGTTTTCCAAAATCCAATTAGGTTATGATTCTTCCTTTAAAGAATTGTTGGTGACTTCAAAGTTTTTTCAATATAAAAACTTATATGGTGGGGCGGTAGTCTAATACAAATACGCGCTCATCCCACGTAGGCGAAATAAAAACACGCCTACAATACTAAAACAAGAGATTTATATAGAAATTCCACTTCGGTCATTGTGAACCATCAGGATCCACATGTTCGTGAGATGTTTAGGGTGTATATTGACCACACATCTAACAACGACCATTTACGCTTCTTGCAAGACAAGGAATATGATCGTGCTGATAAGAAGTATGATTAGTTTTAAAATTCTTATGCTATTCACTTTATATTATTTAATATATGCTCTGAGTTCAAATTGATTCTTTTGTTCTTAAATTTGATAAAAGAAACTTTTGAAGTTTATACTACCTTATTCATTATACTAATCTATGTTATTTGACAAAATTTATTTCAAATGTCTTCTTTTAGCTAGCGAGGGAGAGCTTAAGGAGGTAATATGCCTAGTCTACGTACGCCACATTTGGCGAATGATCATGAGGACGAAACTCCTCCACCGGATGGTGATATTGTCACCCCACAGGAGTAAGGTGAAGGTACAAGTTCTGCAAATAATCAGTTGGACCCTACTAGGCAATGATAGAAAATAATTCATATATATTATGCCTCATATTACATAAACTATTATTCAGCTTAGTGCATGTTAATTGTTTCTTAGAGTTTTTAGTTTTTTTATTGTAATTATTCTACAAATTTTGTGTTGTATTACAATTGTATTTCCCTTTATGAGGTTTGAGCATAAGAAAGTGACTTGATCTATTATGGATTGTTTCAAGGAGTACTTCCTTGAGCCAAAAAGAAATTGGACTGAAACAAGTAAATCACCAAAAGATCAATGGTTTTTGTTTAGGCCCATTGTGTCCCTGGGAACAAAAATCCAAAGTGAGATTACAATCTTAACCCCGCTACACTCAACAGGATGGCCTACCAAGGGGCCCAACCTAGCTAGCTCAGGTTCAGATCCAGCCTGGCATTCAGATCGCATAATTTCCAATGCCTATTAATAGATAACATATCCCAATTCATTGAGGTAACGAATAGCTCACCTACCACTCCATATCAAACTTCAAGTTCCAATACTAACTTGATTGTTAGAGGGGGTGATCCGAGAATCACCCTCTGGGTAGTCTAACTCTTGTTTTGTAGGTCCCGCGATATCCTTCGGACGTTCAATGCCCCCTCGAATCTCCTAACACACTCCTTCGATCTGATCTCCCCCTCTACAACTTTTTCACCCGAAACAGGTTGGCGCCGTTTGTGGGGAATCGAAAATCAAAAAAGTCATGGCTAATTGAAGAACACGTCGGAGTTGACAACCCCCTACTACACCTCATCAACATCGATCACCTCCATCCCAGGTGGCTGACGAAACGACAGGGGACACTAGAAGGGCCCTGATGCTCTTAGAAAGGACCCACACATCATCGAGGAGATCGAACCTCGAGAGGAGACTAATGCTGTCAATACATGACCACCTCTAGACAGGATATTGCTCCCTCGAAACGAGACCCCTCAGTATAAGCACAAAGTCCTAACCCAGTTAACAAGACTTTCAACATCTAGAAGAACAACTCAATGATACACTCGAAGACAGCCTAAGGGCCCTCATGTATTGTCTCTAGAATAGGGCCGAGGGTACGTCGAACAGGCCACCGATCCCCTAAGGAACTTCAGGTATGAATGGTCAAGGACCTCCTCCGGACATTCGAGCACCCGAGCAAGACACTAGGGCACCTCAGCCAGAGGCTCGAGCTCCTGACACTCAAGTACCACAAAATTCGACTCGATCTCCCGCAAGAAGGGGAGATGCTCGACACCTGATAAATGAGCGAGCCCTCAGGGATGGCCCTCTAGATGATAGGGACATGTTGAACGAACATCGAGCGCGTTTAAGACAAGTAGGGGAGCCAACCTATGATCCTAACCAGGGTAGTAAGAGGCATGAAGAGGAAGAGTCTAGTACTTCCAGTTCTAGCGTGCGTTGTAATGACCACCTTGGCAACGTGGGCTTCATCACACCTTTTAGTGAGGAAATCATATGAACTCCCAACCCGCAAAAAGTCAAGGTTACCCCTATTCAGCATTGTGAAGGAGCACATACCTTAGTGTTGACCATCTTACCGCCTTCAAGGCAAGATGAGTGTACAAACATGGATTTAGGTCGCATGGTGTAAATTCATTTCGACAACATTGAAGGGGCTCGTGTTCACCTGGTTTACCGAGATTCTTCCTGGAAGCATCTCAGATTTTGCTTCGCTCGAGGTTGCGTTTAAGCAGAATTTCATAGCAGGAAGGAGACATCGAAATACCAACATTCACCTAACGTCTATTAAGCAATAGAGAAATAAAGAGCTGGCATATTGCATTTATAGGTTCAACGAAGAGTCCCTAAAGGTTTTGCACCTACAAGTTGACCTTCAGCGCACAAATTTCAAGGCTATACCCTTCGAGCAGATTTAAGCTGAAGCTGGCAGCAAGTGAAGCATCCACCTTCTCTAAGGCAATGAGCCTCGCATAGAAGTTCATACAGGCTTCTAATATCTGTAAACACATGAATAACCACCAAAGAGGAAGAACGACCATCCTACTCAAGCGGACACGTTAAGGTACATCCCTCGAAGGGATCGAGATAAAAAAAACCTCGAATTGATGGAAACGGGTACGACCCTAGGTACAACTTCAACAGAAGAGATATATACATCGACATCAAGGAGAGGCTCACTTTACCAAAACAAAATCCCATAAAAACGTCCGTCAGCCAGAGAGATAAGAAGCTTTGGTGTGAGTATCACCATGACTGTGGCCACACCATTCATGACTATCAGGAGCTTAAAAGAGCACTGGACAAACTTGCAGACGAAAGAAAAGTTGAATTAGTACTTGAAAAACCCGACAGAAAAGAAGAAAGAACCTTGAAGAGAGAAGGAACCAAGAAGTGACGTAATAAAAGGATCCATCAATGTCATTGCTAGAGGATGTACTTTCGATGGTCTAACCGGTCGCTCTTGAAAGAAATATCTCTGCACCCTGAAATACAAGTCAGCGAAAATGAGAACTTCAGCAGTATGCTCCACGATGACATTCAGAGGTAGCCATTGACCCATAAAACCCCCCATGACGAACCCCTGGTCGTCGAACTCAAGATTGCAAATCTACGGATAGGTCGAGTGTTAATCGATAGTGGGAGCTCCACAGACATAATGACAATGTATTGCCTTAAGAAGCTAAAAATTACCCAAAACGCCCTTTTGGCTAACGAACGTTAGTGCTCCGTTAACTAATTCACTTATTAATCCTAAAAACCCTAAATAAACCTAACGAAACCCTAAGTAAACCTTAAAAACCCTAACTCTCTCTCTCCCAACCCCAACCCCAACCCTTAACCCTAGACTCACCAGCCCCACCACCCAACCCATGCCCCAGTAGCCTCACATTCTCCTTCCCCGACAACCCTCATGCAGACCCTCCTCCCCTATATAGATGACCACTCGATCGGGCTAGTCTATGGGCCCTAGTGGGCCGAGCTGAGATTTACGACCCAGGACTGGACCGTAAAATTCACAGTTTGGGTGGGCTGGTTCACGGGTAGAAAAATCTTAGCCCACATCGGCTGTTACCGGTTTTCACGATTCGGAAAGCTGTACATGGGCCTAGCGAGCCGACATGAATTTTTTTTTTCAAAGTTGTATAATCATTTATTATTGTTACATAAAACCTTTAATATTCATTAAAATATATACAATTATTAATATTAATGAACAATTTCAATATTTTTGAATTTGAATAAAATATACACAATTTGGTTGATAATTACTTGGGCTGGGGTTGGTCCGGTTCATGGGTTGGGTTGGACCGCTTTCATGGACCAAACTCGGCGGTTTTAGAAGCGGGCTTTCGTGGGCTGGGCTGAAAAAATCGGGCCCAAGATCCACCTAGCGATTTCACAGTTCGAGCTGTGCTAGATCGGGATTTTTGCGGGCTCAGCCCACACGACCCAAAAAGACGGGCTGGGATGGATGGGTTGGATTGGCCCGCACTGTTGGCCATCTCTTCTCCTCGACAGCCCCCCTCCCCTCGACCTCCCTCGCGCCTCCCCCTCCCTTTCCCTCCCTCGCGCCTCCCCTTCCATCACACTCGTTAGTTGAACACCAGTTCGCGTAAGTTCAGTATCAGTCCCCCCTCCCTCGATCTCGCTGGCGCTTCTCCCTCCCCCATTCACTCGATCTCATTAGTTCAACATCAATTCGCCGACGAGTTTCTTCTACTTTTCAGTTTACCTCGAATTTGATACGGGCCGGGGGTGGTGGGCTCGGGATTCGAAGGGGTGGTGGGTTCGGGATTCAAAGGGGGGGAGGTGCGGTTGCGGTTGTGGGGGAGGCGCGACTGCGGCTGCGTGTGAGGGGGCTGGTGGGGATGGGGTTGGTGGGGATGGGGTTGGTGGGGGGTGGTGGGGGTGGTCGGGGGAGGGTGGTGGGCTGGGGGCTGGTGGGGCTAGGGTTGTTTGGGGGGGTAAAGGGTTGATGGGTTAGGGGAAAGAGAGTGTTAGGGTTGACTTAGGGTTAATTAGGTTGACTTAGGACTAATTAGGTTGACTTAGGGATAATTAGGTTGCCTTAGGGCAAACATGTAAATAAACACTAATGGAGAACTAATGACCGTCAACAAAAGGGTATTTGGTGGATTTTTCTAAAGGTTAGGGGTCTCATGTGAATTTTGAAAAAAGTGGGGGGGGTATTTGGTCAATAAATTTTTTGTCAGGGGTATTTGGTGAAATAACCGAAGTAAATAATAACTTTGCAGACAACTTTTACTGGTATAAACTTCACAACCAATAAATTAATTACTTAAGATAGAATAATCAATGGAACGAGTTTCTAACTGAAACCAGCCTTTGTAACACCCCCAAATTTCTCTCTTTTGGAAAACTTATTTTAGTACAAAACTCCTTGAGAAAATTGAGAGTATTATCGCCACGTGATAATGTTAAAGGCTTTAATACTAACTACTAACCGAACTTGAAACTATTGCAGCGATAATAACTTAAATCAATTCTCTTTATTAAATATAAAATTTATTGTACGACTATATATATAACAATGGAAATAAACAAAATTAAATAAAAACTCCTTGATTAATTATGATTCCTCACCAGCTCCCCCATATGAAGTATTCATCATATCAACCTGTAAAAATCTGCTCTTAAAAATAGGGTCATCACAGGGACAAAGCCATAAAACAAAACAAATAAAAGTGTGTCAGTAAAAATATTGAGTACATGTATATGCAGAATATTAAACACTTTATTTAATTTAGCATTTAATATATTCAATTTCGAAAAACCTTTCTGTATACTTGATAATACTTGTATAATATAAAGTATATAACTTTGATAAAAATCCTTTTTACTTGCTTACCTTTCCTAAAGTGTGCACACCCCCCAAGTTTAATATTCCTTACCGAGTCTATTATGAGGGAAACTACCTTGTCCACATTTCTGATACAAAAAGTACATGGGTAAATAATATATGGCTACCGTTCTTGCTAATAAATAACAAGCTGTTGCCTGGGTAAATAATATTAATATATAGCTACCGTTCTTGCTGATAAATAATAAGCAGTTGCCTCTTTATAATTGCGATCATAAAAGATCATATATCTAATAAAAGTACTTTAGAAATAATCCTCCTTTAAAAAGAATAATAATTCTAATAAGCTTAGCCATATAAAGACACGATAAATAATAATTTGTTTGTAGAATAATTTTGAAAACTCTTAAAAATATTCATAACACCATAATATTTTTGGTCTTGCTAATCATGTTGCTCTTCAGTATTCATGGTAGTGTATGATATGAAAATATTTAAACAATTTTCATGCTAGTAGATGATATGGAATTTCAACCTGCGGCTACTTACGCCGACCTTCGAACATATTATAAAACATAAATATCCGACTAGTTCAACTAAAAATCATGTTCTTCATATTAAACTCAAACAAAACATGCACTTCAATTTAAAATATTTTTCCTAAAAATATGATACTAAAATTGCAAAACAACTATTGAAAATCTCATCTACACGCACATTGAAAATTAATAACTACTAAGAGAGAAGAGAAATGGTAGGCTAAGAGAGTGTATTTAAATTTGAAAAAAAAGATGTATTCCTCAAATTTGATGTGAAGAATATGATGGGTGGAGACCCCTATTTATACTAGTTGGATAGGTAGAATCGGAATAGGACTAGGAAACTAAAAGATGAATTTTTTTAAAAAAAAAAGATAAACTAATCGAGCTAAGATATAGCTAATATTTACGATTATCCAACTAAGATTAGGAAAAGATAATAAACTATCGTAATATACATAATTCTATAAGGTTAAATAAATCTAATTAAGAAGATAAGTAAAATAATGAAATACCAAATATTACAACTCACTAGCCACAGCGGCACAACAGTGAGTTTGGCGGCATATTAATTTTTATTATTTTTTTTTCTTTTAGTAAAATCTATATTTCTTATTTTCTTTTTGCAAACCTTTTTGGATTTTCTTTAAAATATTTTTAATTTAATTTTGAACCAACTACTTGAATGTAAGACTTTTGAAAGTTAGGCCCAAAATTCATTTGGGCTAAATTTTTTTTTAAAATACCTAAAACCTTTCTAATAGATAATAAGCATGTTTAGTAAATAAAACGTTTTTAAAAACTTAAACTTTTATAAAAATATAAATATTAACTTACCAAAAAATATGGAGTATTACAACCTTCCATTTAGAAGACGAAATACGGCGTGACTCCGAATTCCCATGACCCATGCATGATATCGAGGAACCTTTAAAAATAAAAATAGGACACTGTGATCAATCTGGCCCCAGGAAAAGTCATGGGCTACCACCATGTACTCCAACTCATTTTAGTCCAACACTTCAGACGTGCACAAGTCTAAACCTATTGCTATCCACGTTTCAGTTTACATGATTAATAATTTATTACTTGTTATGACTCACAAGTAGAACAAAGATCACAATCATCAAACAATCATAATATTTCATTTTTATCTAAGGATTAGATAAGTGATCACCAACTTAACGACCCAAGATTAATTCCAACCTTAATTCATAATAACCTTCCTTTATTTGTTGAACCTAGTCAACGACCAACCAACCTTTCATAGGTATAATAACTTAACTTACCAAATGAGGCTCTCGGTATTTATAAGGTAGTAAAATAATAAAGAGGGCACAACATGATTTAATTATGATCCCAACCAATATATATATATATATGTATATATATATATATATATATATGTATGTATATATATATATATATATATATATATAATATATATATATATATGTATATACATACATATATATATATATATGTATATATATATATATATACATATATATATATATATTTGTATGTATATATATATATATATATATATATATATATATATATATATATATATATATATATATGTATGTATATATATATGTATGTATATATATATATATAGATATGTATGTATATATATACATACATATCCCTCATATGAATTAATACAATAAAGTTCTCAAATCTCATATGCTTGTATCAATCTCCCATACAAACACAGTAAAAATATCATAATTAACAAGTTTCACACAACAACAAAAAACATGCAAATCCAACTTAATAATAATAATCACATATGAACTCAAAGTAGTTCCCTATACATGATACTACAAATTCTCATCCTTAATCTCATGATATATACCAAACCAATCAACACATAAGTATGTACATACCTTGTGTGGACAAATCGAGAGGCCACTTTCACAGCCTTATAAAGAGAATTATCCGCCTAGAACAAGCAATATAAATCCACAATCAACCCTTTATGAATTTACAGCAATGATAAAATAATTTAAACCCTTCTTAAAAGTGTTTAAAAACCTTTCTCATCATTAAAACTTAAGTATTAAAGCCTCCTAGTATAGTACTACTATACTAGTTGCCAAAAACTCTCAAAACTCATATTTAAAATCATAAATCTCCATCAACAATACTACTTTCAAATTTACAACAATATATTATATATTAAAACTCTTTTAAAACATGCTTAAATATATTTAAAATCATAAAAACAATAAATCTCATAAACTATAACATACTACTATGACTTTCCAACCTTTAAAACCCTAAAACTTCATGCTTTGATAACTAAAAAATCCAATAATTCAAACATAATAAGTAAGGGACTGTTCTCTTTGGTATAAAACAGCTGAACTGAATTGAATTGAACTGAACTGAATTGAATTGAACTAAACTGAATTGAACTGAACTAAAATGAATAGTGATATGTGAGAGTAAAAGTACTATGCAGAGCTGAACTGAACTAAACTGAACTAAGCTGAATTGAATTGAACTGAATTGAATTGAACTGAACTGAAAATAAGCTGGGGAGAACAGACCCTAAATTTGAATTTTTATTTCTTCAATACATAAATTATATAAAATTAGATTCATAATTAAATCATTAAACTATAACTTCTTTAACATAAACATATTAAAACAAATCTTTAAAACATAAACATTGCATTAAAATAAAAATGGAGGAGGAAGAAATTAACCAAAATAACAAAAGAAGGGGAGAGACGCACGACACCAAGGGTCGCGGTGCTGGTGGCTCGTTTGTGTGGTCGACGGTGGCAACAGGTGATGCGTCGTCGAAGAAGGAGAGAGGACTGAAGATGAGTGCCGAAGGAAAGAGGAAGTGGGGAAAGAAAAAGAGAGAGAGAAAAAGGAAGAGGGGCCGAGATATTTGGGGAAAAAAGGAGGACATAAAATATAAGTTGTGTGGGAAAAATTGGGGGTTTATGGGGTTCTTATAGTTTCCCCTTGTGTGCTTAGGAAAAGGTAATTGGGCTCAAACTAGAGTTTAAAGATTGATGAAATTAGTGTTTGGGTTCTCCATACCCAATTAGGAATCTTTTTCCAAATCCAAAAAGTGTTTGGGTTCCTCATACCCAATTAGAAATCCTTTTCTAAATCCAAAAGGTGGTTTAAACTTTTCAAATATTTTTCAAAGCACGTGGAGACTAAATATTTTAACTTCTTTAGATCATCAAAATAATTCCTTTGACTTTCAAATAGTCAACCTTTGAAGAAATAAATCATTTAAATACTAAAATATATTTAAATATAAATAACTATACATTAAAATATATTTATAAAGTTCATAAATTTATGGGGGATTACAAATATCTACCTATCAACTGTTACTCCAATTCGAGGCCGATGACGGGAAGGTCGCCTAATTATTCGACGACTAGAGGTTGGCTCAAGAATGCTGTTAGAAGAATCAGACAGAGGAAAAGTAAAAAAAAGAGAAGGCACCTAGAACCTAAAGAACCTCTTCCTATCATGGGGCTTTATGTCGCCGAAAATCCAAACCGGTACGAAAGGCCTCGTCCGGTGGATGGAGATGAAGTTGTCTGCATCAATGAAGGAAAGGGAAGAATAATGATATGCATTGGTAAACAGGTATCTAATGGTGTCAAGTCACAAATCATAGATGTTATCAGATAATTTCAGGACGTCTTTGCATACATCGTCGATGAAATGCGGGCATTGACCCTCGAGTCATGGTGCATCGCCTCAACATCAGAGGGGATCACCCAGTGAAACAAAAACTACGAGATCAGGTTGTCGAGAGGAGTAAAGTCGCCGCTGAATAAATTATTAGCGGGAGGGTTCATGAAAGAATGTTAATACACTGAGTTGCTAGCCAACGTGATGCTGGTCCGAAAGTCATCTGGAACATGGAGGATGTTCGACTTCACAGACCTAGACAAAGCCTGTTCGAAGGACGACTTTCCTCTTCCTAAGATCGATAAGTTAGTGGACTCAACTGTCGGACATGTGCTCTTCAGCTACATGGATGCCAATGTAGGGTTTCATCAAATTCCCATGGATGAAGAAGATTATTCTAAGTATACATAATGATGTGCTAGCTAGCTTTGATGCATAAGAATGTTACTTTAGATATGGAGTCAATTGAGGCTATGCATGAAAGGTTTGTAGGATCTTCAACACACGTACTTGTGTGCATGATTAATCATGAGGAAAACATGTGATTGGCATGCTAGTTAGTTAGCAGCTTAGGAGAGTTCACTTGGTGAACTTCTTTATATCCTTGTTGGACTCGGTTATAGTCTTTGTTATTTTGTTTTGATTAGGAGTCATGGTTTTGCTTGTATTCTTAAAACGATGGATTTTACATGATTCAAGTGTGTTAGGAGTGTAGGACTGAGGAACTTGTCCTATGCCTATTGGGGTTTGTGTTTTATTCTTATAAATAGATTTAGATTGTACGTTTAGAATTAATGAATGAAATCAGTTCATGCTTTGTGTTTTTCGAATACTTTGAGTGTTCAACCTTCTTGATTGCTGGTGGCTTTGCCTTTACGCATCGAAACCCTTAGATTGTTTCTTGTGGTGGCTTAGCCTTTATCATTAAACGTCTAAGTACTATCCATTGTTACTTTGTTCAAGTGATACATTGATCTTCCGCACGTTTACTCTTCTGTTTGATTCATCCTAGATCAAATATATCATCTTGTTATCAGAGCATAGTCGTCTAAGTCCTATTGGCACTTAGACATTCTTGGAGAATAAGAAAAAAGCAAAATAAAATTGCCCGTAACAGACAGCTTTTTGAGGTAACTTTGAACAACTCGTTCTCCCACCTCCGATCAAATCTTTGAGTAATTTTTTAGACTATACCGGACTACTACTTGTTTAGTCTATTGTCCTAAAATTTCGTAAAATTTGAAGCTGATTTACTATATATTCGAGATTGATTTTTTGAAGTGGTCTAAAATCGGGTAAATCTGGAACAATGTTGGGAAAAAATAAACTGCGAACTACTGGCTTCGAATTTTTGAATTTTGGTTGAGTGTTGAAGACATATAGAGCAAGGTCATGGAAAAATTTCACGTGATTTCGAGCTTTGGTTCTCATCCTTGAGAATTTTGTTTTTCGGCCATTTAAGGGGTGCATTGAACCTTCAAGAAACCTTTTAAACATTGAATCGTTTTTTCAAGATTTCATGTTTTTACAAAACTTTACTGAAACACATCCAAGCCACCTACCGTCACCTTCAAAAAACTCGTCCCACGTCACATATTTTTTTCAAGATTATGTATTTTCCACAAAACTTTACCAAACACCATACTTTTAACAGCGTGTGTGACAAAAAAACTTGTCCAAGATGCAAGTTCTATTTGGATCACACAACATGGAAGACGATCACCTTAGGGAAGGAAGTAAGTAGGGGTGTAAGTTCGGTTTTTGGTTTGGTTTCGGGACAAAACCAAACCAAACCGAAATTAATTCGGTTTTCACATCTCAAGTCCAAATCCAAACCAAAATTCTACCCAAACCAAACCAAACCAAACCGAAATTACAAGATAAAAACCAAACCAAACCAAAAAACCGAAATTTAATATAAGGCGAACAATTATTTTCCTTATATTACACGCACTAATGAGAGAATTAAGTGCAAATGCTGAAAAATCCCTAAAATCACAAGCAAGGTGTAAATTTGGAGTATTAGAACTGAACACAATTAATAAAAGCAACGAAAAGAATGAAAAAAGATAAAGAAAACACTTGATATTCATCATTTCTTCTTTCCATTGAAAACTGTCATAGCTTAGATCGAGAGATTATGATGGGCATTCTCCTTCCTCCTGGATCTATTTAGTGATAGTTAACTTGGAAATTGCTTATGAAGTTATTCATTGTGTTTAGAAAATGAAAGTAAAACCTACGCTCATGCTTTGCTTTTTTTTTCTTTTACCTCATCTATTCTGGGAATTTGCTCAGGAGAGAAAGAGGGGAATGGGAGCTGAAAGGACACAAACAAACGGCTAGGAAGAGAGAGAGAAAAGTTAGGGTTTTCTCTAGTTGTGAAGGGGAAGAAGTGCTCACTAGTTGAGCTGAGCTGGCTGACAGAAAATGGGCTTTTATAATTAAAACATTAAAGACCCATGGTACATGCACAATTCGGTTTGGTTTGGTTTTTTTCGGTTTTTCAAAATAAAAACCAAACCAAACCGAAAACCAAAAAAATAAATTTTTTCCAGTCCAAACCAAACCGATTTTCAAAAAAACCAAACCGAATTATTAATTCGGTTTGGTTTGGTTCGGTTTTCGGTTTTTAACCAATTAACTTACACCCCTAGAAGTGAGGGTAGAGTGCCTCGAGGCCTCACACTCGACCAAGCCCACAATGTCCGTTGAGATAGGGAGATTGAAGAGCTTGTAAATCTTATACATAACCAACATGGTGGTAGGAAAAGGAACAATCTCTTAGTCTCTTTAGGAGTGCTCGTTCCGCCACTCAAAACTCTAGTTCGGATGAGGAGCAACCCCCACATAAACCTCGACAAAGGCAACTTCATGATGATGATAGGGGATTGAGGCTTGATCTTCCAGAGTGTTGATGGTATCATGAGGCCAGAAAAGTTCTTGGAGTAGCTAGAAAGAATCGAACGTGTCTTTGATTATAAAGACTATGACTGATGTTATGGTTTTATATAGAGTTTTCTCCCCTAATTATGTGCTAAAAGTTGTGATTATGGTGCTCTTAGGAGCCATTTGGTACTAACTCTCTCCATCTAGTTGTGGTTTTCTATTTTGTATTGAATTGTAGGTTTTGGAAGCTATCACCTACTTTACATGATTGCACAGTGGATTAGAGGGTTAGATGCCGAGTTTCTAGATCCCGAGGATGATTTCCGGGACTTTGAGCAAAGGAAGAACAAGAAACGAAGATAGCTGACCGGCCCGATAGGATCGGGCGGCCAGCCCGATCGGGCGAGATACCAGTTCTCATGCTTCTGCTGCGGGCCCGATCGGGCGTTTTATGCCCTGTCGTAATTCGGTCTTTCGCCCGATCGGGCGAGTTGGCCCGACGTCGGGCGCCATTCCAGCACTCTGCCTCCCATTTCATAAGACCGCCCGATGTCATCGGGCGGGTCAGCCCGATTGCATCGGGCGTTGGCTTTTGGCCTTATCATCTTCTTTGGAGCCCGATCCGTCGGGCGACTTTGGCCCGATCGGGCGGCTGGCGAGACGCGAGATTTTTAATGATTGCGGGCCCTTTTTCGAGATTTTCTTCTATTGTTTTAGGGCTTGTATAAATAGAAAAATCAGAATTATTAACTCCTATCTAGTTTTTATTATTAGTTTTCTCCATAGAGTGTTTCAAGAACCTTAATTTATTGCTTTGTGATTTCAATTCAAGATCAAACCTTTTGCTTATTCATAGTTCAATATAATTCGGTAATCTTTCTTCTTTACTTCTTTGTTATTTCTTCCATTGTTAATATATTGTTTTCTTAGTTATTTGCCATGTTTCAAGTATGAGTTTTTATATGATTCTTGTTATTGATTTCATGATTATGAGTGAGTAGTTCTATATCTAGAATTGTGGAGATCTATGTATATAATAAGGGATTGATAGATTAGTTTGATTATCTGGTATTTCAATTGTTTCCTTTGATTGATTCTTCATGCTAGGATTATAAGTTAGGCCTGATTTATATTTCTACTCTTGCAATACTGAATCTACTTCGAGAGGAGAGATACCGTATAGGCTTTCAATTATTAGGCAAAGTGACCCTTGACTATGCGAGAGCGGCTGTGGTGATCTTTGAGGGAGGTAATGTTCGAGAGAAATTACATGTGCCCTAGACAATTGACTTACTAGGTGGTTATCGTTTATCCTTGATTTCCCGAATTGTATGCATAGTGATCCATGATTCTAGTACTTTACGATATATTTACACCTTCTTATTTAATTCTTTACCTGTTTAGCTTAGTAACACAACCATTCATCTGATTTTGTTAGTATAATATTAGAGTTCAGATACAATAGTAAACTTCTCCCTGTGGATTCGATCCTGACTTCCCTGACTACTAGTTAGTGGACCTTAGGTTATTTTTGATTAGGTGATACGACTTTAGCCTGTCAAATTTTGGCGCCGTTGCCGGGGAGACGGTTTATTTTATTTTGTCTGAATTATAGTATTAAACTAACCTCTACTCTGAAGAACACCTGTTCTTTGGAGCATCTCACGTTTGTTTTAGTGTTTTTGGTGTATGAGCAGGAAATTGAAATCTCCAAATCTCATCCCGTTCGATCCAGAGATTGAAAAGACCGCTCGTAGACTCAGAAAGAAAACTAAGCAAGCTAAGCTGTCTGCAGGGACACCCTCCCAAAAGACACCATCTCCACCATCTTCCCACACCAAGAAACCCCACCTCACCTATTACTGTCAACATGGGTGAGAATGTTACTCGAACCTTCAGAGACTATGCGCAACCATCTCCTGATAACGTGCCTACTGGGGTACGGATGCCCACTATTGCTGCTACAAATTTTGAGATCAAGTCTCATGTTTTGAATATGGTTCAGAACAATCAGTTCGCTGGGTTACCATCTGAAGACCCAAATCAGCATCTGCAGAGATTTTTACAGTGTTGTGCTACTCAGAAGCAAGCTGGTGTTACTCCTGATGAGATGAAGCTCCTTCTATTTGGTTTCTCTCTGCGCGATAAAGCTTTGTTCTGGTATAACAAGCTGCCTTCCACCATCACCACCTGGCCAGAACTTTCCAAGATTTTCCTCATCAAGTGGTACCCTTACCAGAAAACTGCAGATATGAGACATGCCATAGTTACTTTCACCCAAGATCCTGGTGAATCTCTATATGAAGCTTGGGAGCGGTTCAAGGATCTGCAGCGTCTATGTCCTCATCATGGGTTGGACCAGTGGTACTTGTGTCAGATTTTCTACACTAGAGTTGATGCAGATACACGACGGGTAATTGATGGAGCATCTGGTGGGTTCTTCATGGATAAAGCAATTGAGGAAGGGTATGAACTTTTGGAGAAGCTAGCATCTAATCAAGCCTCTACCATTCGTTCCTCTTTGAAAAAGGTGGTAAACATGATGTTGAAGCCATTTCTCTACTGTCTGGGCAACTAGCTACTCTAACTCAAAAATTGATCCCTGAAGTTAGGTAATGATTCCTCCCATATGAGTGTTAATGCGATGGCTAGTGCTTCTAACTATAATGTGCATGTATGTGATGCTTGTGGAATATCTGGGCACAACTCTCAAGAGTGTCCTGCGCTGGGAAATAACTGTGAGGCTGTCAATGCTTTCCAATCACAACCTAGGAACCAATTCAACCCCTATTCTAACACCTACAATCCTGGGTTAAGACACATCCCAACCTCTCATATAGGAGTACTAATGTGTTGAACCCTCAACCTCAACAACCATATCCACCTCAACAACAGGGTCAACAATACCAACCTTCACAACAAGCTCCACCTGGTTTTCAGAGAAATCAAGCACCTCCACAGCCTGCTCCTCCTGCTGACCCAGCCATGACAGAGTTGAAGAATATGATGTTCCAGATGCAGAAGGGGTTCAATGCTTTTCAAGCTGACACAAAAGCTCAACTGGAAAATTTGGGCACGCATAACAAGATGTTGGAAACTCAACTAGCTCAGTTGGCTAGTTCTTCTGCTAGTAGGCCACCTGGGGCCTTACCTTCACAATCGATGCAACCAAGGGACACTGCCAACGCCATCACTCTTAGGAGTGGACACATTATGATGGTCCCCCAATGCCTAAGGATGGTCCGGTTGAGTCAGAAAAAAATGCAGACATAACTGAAACTTCGTCAGCTCCTGAGGCTACCACCAACACAAATGCAGAGAAGCAGACAGTACCTGAAAACAGTCCCTCCACCACTCCTGCGATCAAGGTTCCTTTCCCACTCGTCTATCAAGGAATAAGCTGGATCACCAACTTGGTAAGTTTATGGAGGTAGTGAAAAATCTTCAGGTAACTGTTCCATTTACTGAACTCATTACTCAAGTACCTGCATATGCTAAATTTTTGAAGGAAATTTTGACTAGGAAAAGAGCTTTAATGCAGTAGAAACTGTTGCCTTTACTGAAGAATGTAGTGCTCTTTTACAAAATCAATCCCCCCCTAAATTGAAAGATCCGGGGAGTTTCTCCATCCCTTGTAATATTGGCACCATATTTATTGACAAAGCCTTATGTGATCTAGGTGCTAGTGTTAGTGTCATGCCCTTGACTGTTTGTAAAAAGCTTGACATGGGAGATTTAAAATGTACCAACATTACTCTTCAAATGGCTGACCGTTCTGTTAAATACCCCCTAGGTATCTTAGAGGACGTTCCTGTGAGGGTAGGTAAATTTTACATTCCTGTGGATTTTGTTGTGCTTGACATGGAAGAGGATACTCAAATCCCAATCATTTTAGGGAGACCATTCCTTCATACTGCTGGAGCTGTCATAGATGTAAAAAATGGGAAATTAACTTTGACTGTGGGGATGATAAGGTAACTTTTAGTTTGACCAATGCTTTGAAAAGTCCCATGCTAGAGGAAGCCTGTTACAGAATAGATGTCATTGATGTGCTGGTTAATGATGACATGCCTCAATCCCTTATGCGGGATCCACTGGAGGCTTTGCTTTGTTTTACCTCTTCCACAGGTGATGATATTATCCGGACTACTGAAGCGGATGCTTGGGAAGCAGCTTTTACCTGTGTCGAGCTTGATGGTACTACCACTCATGAGGATGAACGGTTAGTATGTGCTACTCCACCGGTAGAGGTAAAGAAACCTGAACTGAAACCCCTTCCCCCTTCTCTGCGGTATGCTTTTCTGGATGATTCTGAAAATTGCCCTGTGATTGTTAGTGCTGCATTAAATGATGGTCAAATGTCTCAACTTTTGTCTGTTTTGCGACAACATAAAAAGGCAATTGGATATAACATTGATGATTTGAAAGGCATAAGCCCTGACTTTTGCATGCATAAAATCCATCTTGAGGATGATCATCGTCCTAGTATACAAGGTCAGCGTCGTTTGAACCCGAATATGCAGGAAGTTGTCAAAAAGAGGTTATGAAATTGCTTGATGCTGGGATTATCTATCCTATTTCTGATTCTAAGTGGGTGAGTCCAGTTCAAGTGGTTCCTAAAAAGGGTGGTACTACTGTAGTTAAAAATGAGAAAAATGAATTAATTGCTACAAGAGTAGTTACTGGGTGGCGTATGTGCATTGATATAGGAAATTAAATGTTGCCACTAAGAAAGACCATTTTCCCCTTCCCTTCATTGATCAGATGTTGGAACGTCTAGCTTGTCATTCTCATTTCTGTTATCTAGATGGCTATTCTGGTTTCTTCCAAATCCCTATCCACCCAGATGACCAGGAGAAGACCACCTTTACATGTCCTTATGGTACCTTTGCTATAGAAGGATGCCCTTTGGCCTATGTAATGCCCCTGCTACTTTCCAACGTTGTATGATGGCCATATTTTCTGAATTTATTGAGTCCATCATGGAAGTATTTATGGATGACTTTAGTGTGTATGGCATTGATTTTGATGCATGTTTGCTGAATTTGACTAAAGTACTGAAAAGATGTGAGGATGTCCACCTTGTTTTGAACTGGGAGAAGTGCCACTTCATGGTTACTGAAGGAGTGGTACTTGGTCATATTATTTCTGAACGAGGCATCCAGGTGGACAAAGCAAAAATTCAAGTGATTGAGCAATTACCCCCTCCTGTGAATGTTAAGGGTGTTAGAGGTTTTCTTGGTCATGCGGGATTTTATCGCCGCTTTATCAAGGACTTCTCTAAAATTGCTAAACCACTTACTCAGTTGCTCCTCAAGGATGCCCCGTTCCTGTTTACTGATGAGTGTCTAGTGTCTTTTAACAGGATTAAGCAAGCTTTGATTACTGCTCCTATCATCCGATCTCCAGATTGGACCCTCCCATTTGAGATTATGTGTGATGCCAGTGATTATGCTGTGGGAGCTGTCCTTGGTCAGAGAAAAGACAACATCCTCCATGCCATCTACTATGCTAGCAAGACACTCGATGAAGCTCAAGTCAATTATGCCACTACAGAGAAAGAGCTGCTAGCTGTGGTCTATGCATTGGACAAGTTCAGGACCTATCTGCTTGGGTCTAAAGTCATTGTCTACACTGATCATGCTGCATTGAAGTACCTTCTCGCCAAAAAGGAGGCCAAGCCTCGACTCATTCGGTGGATTTTGCTGCTCCAAGAATTCGACTTGGAGATCAGAGATAAAAAGGGTGCAGAAAATGTAGTAGCTGACCATTTGTCCCGATTGCAGTATGCAGATATGGAAGAAGGTCTTCCCATTGACGACTCCTTTCCTGATGATAAGCTCCTGGCAGTCACTTCTGTTACCCCGTGGTATGCGGACTTCGCCAACTTTTGTGTGAGTGGACAAACCCCTCCAGAGCTGAGCTACCAGCAGAGAAGAAATTTCTCCATGATGCCAAACAATTCTTCTGGGATGACCCTCTGCTTTACAAGCTCTGTGCTGACACTATATACAGGCGATGTATCCCAGAGTGGGAGGTGCATGACATTCTGAAGCACTCTCACTCCCTTCCATGTGGAGGCCATGCTGGGCCTTCCAAAACAGTAGCAAAGGTACTTCAATCTGGTTTTTATTGGCCAACACTTTTTCATGATGCTAGTATTTTTGTTAAGTCTTGTGATGCATGCCAACGAACAGGAAATATTTCCCGTAGACATGAGATGCCCCAAACCCATCCTAGAAGTTGAACTATTTGATGTGTGGGGTATTGATTTTATGGGTCCTTTTCCCTCTTCCTCAGGCAACAATTTCATACTTGTTGCTGTTGACTATGTCTCTAAGTGGGTAGAAGCTATTGCATCACCGACCAATGACTCTAAGGTTGTCATGAAAATGTTCAAAAAGATTATCTTTCCACGGTTTGGGGTACCAAGAGTTGTCATTAGTGATGGGGGATCCCACTTTCACAAAAGAACCTTTGAAGCCCTACTCAAAAAGTATGGTGTCTACCATAGGACTGGCCTAGCATACCACCCTCAGACAAGTGGGCAAGTAGAAGTGTCTAACCGGGAAATAAAGTCTATTTTGGAGAAAGTGGTAGCTAAATCGAGAAAAGATTGGAGTGATAAGTTAGATGACACCTTATGGGCTTATAGAACTGCTTTTAAGACCCCTATTGGTACCACCCCTTATCGCCTAGTCTATGGAAAAGCATGCCACCTACCTGTCGAACTAGAGTATAAGGCTTTTTGGGCGGTTAAAGAGTTGAACCTTGATGCTAAATTAGCAGGAGAAAAGCGTTTACTGCAGATTAATGAGCTTGATGAACTTAGATAA
Organism: Beta vulgaris subsp. vulgaris; assembly: GCF_026745355.1. Classification (NCBI taxonomy): domain Eukaryota; kingdom Viridiplantae; phylum Streptophyta; class Magnoliopsida; order Caryophyllales; family Amaranthaceae; genus Beta; species Beta vulgaris. The sequence goes on from NC_079203.1 coordinate 23,721,774, forward strand.
ATGCTTATGATAGTTCGCGGCTCTACAAAGAGCGCACTAAGAGATGGCATGATAAGAAAATTCTGAGTAGGGAGTTCAATATTGGTGACAAGGTTTTACTGTACAACTCTAGACTAAAGCTTTTTCCTGGTAAGTTGAAATCTAGGTGGTCTGGTCCTTTTTCTGTCACTAACACTAACAAGTTTGGTTCTATTGAGGTGATGAATGCAACAGGTGAGAAGTTCAAAGTTAATGGACAACGTCTGAAGTTGTACTATACCGGAATCCCTGTTGGATCTGTGGAGGAGTTATACCTTCAACCCCATCCCCTTCTTTGAGGGATGAAGCATTATGGTCGTGCGGGACCTTTATAAACCAGCGCTAATCGGGAGGGAACCCGCTTTCTTTCTTTTTCTTTTGTTGTTTTTTTTTCTAGATTTTTTTTTTTTTACTTTGTTATTTTTTGTGATTTGTGAGAGAGTGAGAGGGTACTGATATTCCTCTTCAGGTTACATGTGTGCAGGCGTGCTTAGCAACGGGCGTATTCATTTGAAAAATACGAGCCCTTGCTTACTGAACATAGCCCGACGACATCGGGCGCGCAACGGAAGTCGAATAAGCAAGGAAAAGTGCGTCGCCCGATCCCATCGGGCCATCACGCCCGATCGGGCGAAACACCGTCACAATCTTTTACGACAAAACGCCGATGCGTGCCCGATCGGCGTGACACCGATCGGCGCGCAACAAAATTGAGAAGACGAAAAAAATATCGGCCGATCGGGCGTGGACACCCGATCGGGCCCGCAACCATCATTCTTTAAGGGAAAAAGGCAGAAGCCCGATGGGATCGGGCGAGCCAGCCCGATCGGGCGCGCAACCAAACTCAGAAAAAGTTCAAAAAAAAAAGGGACGCCCGATGGCGTCGGGCGAGCTCGCCCGATCGGGCTCGGGGTCCGGCTGGCGATTTTAAAGGGGATTTTCCCCTTCTTTTCACTCACTTCCTCTCACATTTTCTCTCTCTTCCAAACCCTAACCCCCAAATTCTCCCATCTTCTTCTCCAAACCCCCTTTCCACCATTGAAGACCCTCCTTCAAATCTTCAAATTCTTACCAATTTTTCTCTCCTATCACTTTCTACTCATCTCTCATCCTACTTTCTTCACTTTTCTCCCACTCTATCTCTCTCCTTCATCTTTTTCTCCATTTTTTTTTCTACCATTAAAGTGAGGATTTGAGTGCTTCAAGTCTTCCCCATTTTTTCCCCATTAAAGAGTGAGTTGAAGGGTTGATATTTTTGCACATCTTAGCATAATGTTCACAAGGCGACGAAGATCTACCACGGGGTCCCAACCACCACCACCACCACCACCGGAAATTCCCAGAGATGAGACTTTCCCGGACGTCATCTTCACCACGGAAGAACAGAGGGAACATTTCAGCGCCTCAAGGGGCGCGAGGTAAGTCCTACCACATTTCTTGATATTGAATTCTTGGATAAATTGGGCATTCATAATGAATTTAAGGAATTCATGAAAATCATTGGTATGGAACCCTTTTATACTGTTCATGTCAATACCTATCCCGTGCTTGTGTATGAATTTTATAGTAGCTTGAATGTGACTCACCCTCGTTCCGGACCAATCTCACATGTTTCCTATAGGCTTTTAAATAGGGACTTCACCCTCACCCTGCCGGAGTTTGCTCGCATACTCCGCGTCCTCAACCGGGGGGAGATTGGGCATCCACCTGACTATCATCACAGGGATGTCTACTATGCTATAACGGGGGATGAAACATATTTTACCTTGCAACACTGTCATGCTAGGTATATACACCAACCCATCTTCAAAATTTGGGTTCGTTTCATGTCTAATACCTTGTTTGGGAGGGTTGAGGGGAAGCTCATTGCGGGGATGAGCTTTATCTCATAGGCAGCTACATGTATCGGGGCACTCCCCGCCGTTTCCACTACAACATCCCTCACCATGTTGCGCTCCAAATGGAGCGTATTGCCACCACATACCCTAAGAGGCGCGCCGACGGGACGTTCTCCTCTCGGCCCATCGTGAACGGGGGGCTAGTCATTTTTTGCTAGGGCCATTCCAGACTTTGACGAGACCCGGTATCAGCCAGCCTTAGGCCCTACCCTTTGGACTATGCCTATCTCACTCGCCTGCATTGGTTAGAACGGGGTGGGGACACATACAAGTGGCAAATTAACGGAATGCGTTCCATTGACCTGCCCAGCCCTTTGGCCAAAATCAAACCTGGCCAACCTCACTATCACCTTCCCATTGCAGGTTCTGACTTTCCCACCCCCCGCCCCGAGATCCCTGAGCGTACGTATTATCGTCGTCCCCATGTTGAGGATATTCCCTCATCTTCTGATGCTCCCCCTCCCCCATATTCTACTGCTCCTCCTTCCTTTGATTTTCAGGAAATGATGACCCTGCTTCATCGCATGGATACTGGCATTACAGCCAATACAGCGGCTATCTAAGGTATCAGCCAGCAGGTTGATACCAATGGTGTTCTTCTACAGAATCTTAGTCAGCGGGTCGATACACTAGCCAACGATCAACACCTGGCTTTGTACTCGATGTATGACGAGAACTGCCGCTTGCATCGCATTGCTGAGCATGATGCACATCCTTCGTGGTATACGTGGAACCCGAGCTACATCAGCCCGGCAATGAGGTGGATGGAGATGATGCTAGTGAGGACGTGCACATGGATGACTGATATCCATGTCTCCCTTCCTCTTGTTGTAATGAGGTCATTGCCTCGTTCAGCTTGGGGGAGGATTTCTGTAAGTACCCTTCTCACTATTATTGCTTTTTAGGTAGGCTAGTGTTGTGTTCTTAGGTTAGTTAAGCTAGTTAATTGGTTAACTTTTTCTTTTCAAAAAAAAAACAAAACAACAAAAAAATGAAATATTGCTGAAAAAATACCAAAAACACGAGTTGAACATGAATAGTGAAATTGCTTCCCTGTGCCCAAACTTTGCCTTTAAAAATGATTTAACTCATTATACTGGATAATCGGGCATTCGTGATTGGGATGTTGTGATGTGATCTTTGTTTGCCTTGGTCTTGAGTAGATTTTGATGATAAAACACCTACTTTAACTGCATGCTTGGACTGGTTACATTGTAAGGATTCATTCGAGCCTTCGGATGCATATTTATGTCCGAATTATCCTTGTGTGTTAGTTCCTCATATCATTCTTATCTTGACTTTGAACATTGTGATGTGATAGAGGCGTTCAATTGTTTTGATTTTTGGCCTCAGAATTTTCTACAAAAGAATCATTTCCCTCCTAGCCCCGCTGAGCCTAATGAGTTTCTTTGGATCTATATCAAGCCACATTACACGCCTTGAGCCTTTTCAATGTTTATTGTCCCAAGCCTAGCTTGGGGGAGCATTTGTTAGGATAGAACTAGTGTGGTTGATTTTCGGGTTGATTGGGATTAATATGTTTATGATGATGACATGAGTGAAGTGAATAAGAAAAAAAGAAAACAGAGAAAGAAAAAAGAAAAAAAAATAGAAAATAACACATGAAAAGAATCAAGAAGTCACGAGTCATGAAAAAAGAGTAAAAACCAGAACAATACATTTTGCTGAAAACTATCAAAGAAACAATTGTTGGTTGGTTCGAAAAATCTAAAGTTGGTCATTATTTTGGGTATGTGATTGAAACCATGGAAGCTGTTTTACCACACCTAGTTCTACTAGTGTTGATTGCTCCCTTTTCTGGGCTTTTCCACCACATTCCCCAAATAATTCCCATACCTTTACCCGAGCCCCATTACAACCCTCAGAAAGACCTTTTGAGCACTTGTTTGAATGTTTATTGGAATGATACAGAGTCAATGTGCCAAAGTCGAAGTTTAAGTTTGTTATTCGAGTCGACTTGAGTAGGATGAGCGATATTTCACCTTTTCTAAACACATGAGAGTGTGAGAGGGAAGGGATATTATGGTTGGGTTGGTGAGCGTTCGGGCACACTTTATGCTCGCCACAAAAATTGAGAGTAGTGACATCCTGGTGAGCCCCTTTTCAAGATGTGCAAGTTATGTATGGTTGCTATTTCGGACAATCTGCTTAAGTGATCGGTAGTCAAAAGTGATCTGATCAACTGAACTTGAACTTTGCTTGCTTGAAGGTTTTTGAGGTCAAAATGTTTGAGTTTCATACTTTGAGGGGTGAAGCAAATTCTATTCATATTCATGTTGTGCTTTGCTTAGGGACAAGCAAAGGTTTAGCTTGGGGGAGTTTGATGTTATGGTTTTATATAGAGTTTTCTCCCCTAATTATGTGCTAAAAGTTGTGATTATGGTGCTCTTAGGAGCCATTTGGTACTAACTCTCTCCATCTGGTTGTGGTTTGCATTTTGTATTGAATTGTAGGTTTTGGAAGCTATCACCTACTTTACATGATTGCACAGTGGATTAGAGGGGTTAGATGTCGAGTTTCTAGATCCCGAGGATGATTTTCGGGACTTTGAGCAAAGGAAGAACAAGAAACGAAGATTAGCTGGACCGGCCCGATAGGATCGGGCGGCACAGCCCGATCGGGCGAGATACCAGTTCTCATGCTTCTGCTGCGGGCCCGATCGGGCGTTTTATGCCCTGTCGTAATTCGGTCTTCCGCCCGATCGGGCGAGTTGGCCCGACGTCGGGCGCCATTCCAGCACTCTGCCTCCCATTTCATAAGACCGCCCGATGTCATCGGGCGGGTCAGCCCGATTGCATCGGGCGTCTGGCGATTTTGGCCTTAGTCATCTTCTTTGGAGCCCGATCCCGTCGGGCGACTTTGGCCCGATCGGGCGGCTGGCGAGACGCGAGATTTTTAATGATTGCGGGCCTTTTTCGAGATTTTCTTCTATTGTTTTAGGGCTTGTATAAATAGAAAAATCAGAATCATTAACTCTTATCTAGTTTTCATTATTAGTTTTCTCCATAGAGTGTTTCAAGAACCTTAATTTATTGCTTTGTGATTTCAATTCAAGATCAAACCTTTTGCTTATTCATAGTTCAATATAATTCGGTAATCTTTCTTCTTTACTTCTTTGTTATTTCTTCCATTGTTAACTATATTGTTTTTTAGTTATTTGCCATGTTTCCAAGTATGATTTTTATATGATTCTTGTTATTGATTTCATGATTATGAGTGAGTAGTTCTATATCTAGAATTGTGGAGATCTATGTATACAATAAGGGATTGATAGATTAGTTTGATTATCTGGTATTTCAATTGTTTCCTTTGATTGATTCTTCATGCTAGGATTATAAGTTAGGCCTGATTTATATTTCTACTCTTGCAATACTGAATCTACTTCGAGAGGAGAGATACCGTATAGGCTTTCAATTATTAGGCAAAGTGACCCTTGACTATGCGAGAGCGGCTGGGTGATCTTTGAGGGAGGTAATGTTCGAGAGAAATTACATGTGCCCTAGACAATTGACTTACTAGGTGGTTATCGTTTATCCTTGATTTCCCGATTTGTATGCATAGTGATCCATGATTCTAGTACTTTACAGATATATTTACACCTTCTTATTTAATTCTGTTACCTGTTTACTTAGTAACACAACTTCATCTGATTCTGTTAGTATAATATTAGAGTTCAGATACAATAGTACAACTTCTCCCTGTGGATTCGATCCTGACTTCCCTGACTACTAGTTAGTGGACCTTAGGTTATTTTTGATTAGGTGATACGACTTTAGCCTGTCAATGACGATCATAAAAGATTCAAAGTGGCTATGTTAAAACTCACGAGCTATGCTAGCCTTTGGTTCGAAAACCTCAAGAACAAAAGGAGGAAGGAAGGCAAAACTCGGCTTGATTATTGGGAATAACTTAAGGTATGTATGAAAAGAGGTTCTTGCCTTGGATTTTATCCAAGATATATTCTTGAAATTCCAATCTTTCAAGCAAGAAACGCTAAGTGTGGAGGAATATGTGGCTTAGTTCGATAGGCTTACCATGCTATGTGACTTAGAAGTGAAAGTTGAGCATAAGATTGCTCGTTTCATCATAGGCCTCGACAAAAATGTGGCCAAGAAGGTAGATTTACAACCTTATTGGAGCTTTGAAGAGATATGTCAAATGGAGATGAAGGTGGAAAAACATGCTAAGTCTAAGAAAGCATCGTTTTCGAAGCCATGGGTGAAGCCCTATGAGAAGAACCAAGGAGAGAAAGGTAGGGGAAGCACGCCTAAATTCACCTCTAAGTTTGACAAGTTCAAACAAGATAAGGGTAAAACTTCACAACCTTTGGCCAGGGAAGAGAGGAGGATTTGCTTCAAATGCAAAGGATATGGCCATGTCATTAAAGATTGTCCAAATAATAAAGTTATGACCTTGAGGGATATCCAAGAAATTGACGAGCTATATGCCTCAAAGGAGGACCTAAGCCTCGAAGAAGAAGAGTATGAATGGGAAGGGGCTGATGCCTATGTAGCTGATTCGGAGGAGGAGCCAGTGACGGATGGCAAGGCTCTCATTATGCGCACCCTACACTCCCAAGTAGCACCCTTGGAGACTCAAAGGGACAAGATCTTTCTAACTCATTGCCTTGGAAAGAAAGATAGTGGCTTGATCATCGATAATGGGAGTTGCTCAAATGTAGTGGCAACTACATTGATTGATAAACTTAAGTGGCCAACCACTTGTCACTCCAAACCTTACAAGTTACACTAGCTAAGTGATGACAGTGATGTTAAGGTAACTAGACAAGATGCTATGTGAAACTAAGTCTATTCTACCTCCTTCAGTTGTCTGTCTTAGAAGGACTGGGTTCCCATTTTTGCATTTCTCCCTACCCAAGGGTTGTCTGGTGGTGTATGGTTGTTATGGAAAGATAGTGTTAGTAATCCTTTTTCTCTTCAAGTTCTTCTTTTAGCTTCTCTTTTTTAGCGTGTAATATTTCTTTATTAGCATTTGGGATTTCCTTTATTGTTGTGTTCATATATGCTCTTGCACAAATGGCAGAAAAATATGAGTTGTGGCGCGAGCTTGCTTGTTATGTTAATTCGCTAAGTAGACCATTTCTGATTTTGGGAGATTTTAATGAACTAAGTTCTATTCAAGATAAACAAGGTGGTGCCCAGTTTTCTTTCTCTAGAGTTGATCGTTTTGTTAATGTTCTGTCATCAACAAATTATGTAGAATTAATTTTTTTTGGACAACCTTTTACATGGCGAATGAAGAAAGGGGGTGTTGATAACACTCTTGAGAGATTGGATAAAGCCATTGCTAGCCCAAACTGGTTTAACTTATTTCCAAGTGCCAAGCTTTAAAATCATATCTTCACCTCGTCTGATCATTGTCAAGTGTCCCTAGATTTAAGTATGTCAAATTCTAAAAAAGCTTCTCCTTTTCGTTTCGAAAAAATGTGGTGCATGCATAAGGATTTTGATATCCTTATTAAGAAAACATGGTGTGATAAGTTTCAAGTTTCTCATATATTTTGTTTAACGAAAAAATTGCAACTCTTGAAAAGTAATGCCAAAGATTGGAATTCTACAAGTTCGGGAATATTTTTAGACAACTCAAGATTCTGGATGCTAATCTTAAAATTATTCAAAATGAAATAACTTTAGCTCCTAATAATGAATTGTTAGTTGCAAAACAAGAACGATTTCTTGATAAACGACGCAATTTATTTTCCTAACAAGTTAACTATTAGAAACAAAAAAGTAAAGATAATTTTTGGCTTAAAGGGAATTCTAATTCTTCATACTACCATACTTGTGCAACCATTAAAAAGAACCGGTCTATTAGTAAATTGTTTAAATCTAGTCTGAGCCAAATTGAAACAGAAATAACGAAGGATTTCATCTTAAGATTTACGTCAAACCCGAATTGTTATTTTGATGAACACATGGATTTTGACCTCATTATACCCACCATTTCCCAACAAGAAAATATGAAACTTATTAAGGACGTGAACTATAATGAAGTTAAAAATGCAGTGTTTGATTTAGCCCCGAATAAAACTCCTGGTCCAGATGGTTTCCCTCCTTATTTCTTTCAAAAGTAATGGAGCTTAGTTGAAACTCGATAGTGAAAGCGGTTAAAGCTTTTTTCCATTTAGGGAAGATGTTATCTGAGATCAATCATACCTTCATCACTCTAATTCCTAAAATTGAAAATCCAAAAAAAGCTAATAATTTTAGATCAATTAGTCTTCGTTCTACCATTCATAAAGTTATTGCTAAAGTTCTCACTAATTGTTAAAAAGTAATAACCCTGGGCAATATCATTCATCCGCTCCAGGGAGCCTTTATTCCAGAGAGAATAATTCGAGATAATATTTTACTAGCACATGAAGTTTTCCACTCTTTTAAAAATAAAGGTGGAAAGGAGGTATTGTTAGCTATTTAATTAGATATGGAAAAAGCTTATGATAGACTAGAATGGAAATTTGTGATCGCTACTCTAAAAAATTTGGGTTTCCATGAGAAATTAATCGAGTGGATTCATAATTGTATATCTACAGTTTCTTTCTTAGTTCTTGTTAATGGTATTCCATGCAATCAATTCAAGCCGACACATGGTCTAAGGTAAGGAGACCCTTTATATACTTATTTATTTTGTGTGCTAAGCTATTAGCCAGGAAAGTCCACCATCAGAGTTTCCTTGGTTCAAAGGAGTTGGGTGTCAAAATTGATAGGTCGAGTATCAAAGTTCATTTTTAACCTTTGCAGATGATACTTTGTTGTTTGCCAAAGCTAACTCCCGCTCTTGCCATCTGATAAGGGATATCCTAGATGGGCATTATAGGATGTCTGGCCCGTTAGTCAGCTATCACAAATATGCTTTTCAATATACCTCTAATGTTTCAGATCAATATTGTGTAATTTTAATGATATCCTAAAAATGGATAATGCTCTCTCATTGGGCAAATATTTAGGTTGCCCTGTAATCATCGAACGTGTTGCTAAAGATACTTTTGGCGAGGTAGTAGCGAATTCGCAAAAACAATTGTTAAAATGGAAAGCTAATTCTCTCTCCAAGCGAGAAGAACAGTCTTAATCTAGTCTAACTGTCTTCAAAGGCAAACTTTCAAATGTAGAGCTTTCTGCTTCTAGCTGCTAATATTGCTAGTCTAGATAAAATTAATAGGAAGTCCAAATCTTATAGGCTGGGATAGAATTTGCAAACCAAAGTGCTATGGCGGTTTGGGAATTAGGAAAGCTAGTGTTAGTAATGTTGCTCTACAATCAAAATTGCTTTGGCTTATTGTCAATAATCCAGAAAATATCTAGGTCAACATGGTTAGCTGTGAATACCTAAAGTAGGATAGTATGTAATCCCCCGTAATTTTCTGAATTTTTTAAATATATTTAAAGTATATTTATAAATGATTTTAATATTTTATGAGTCGAATTGTTTTAATATTTGACTATTTTGAGAATTTAAAAGAGTTCTACGGTTTTTATTTCTAAAATTAATTAAATGTTTCATTAAGTGGAATTTTAATTATTTAAAGAGTAGTATTTAACGTATATTTAATTATTAAATTAAGCTTATGGGTTGAGGAGCCCAATTTGTAGCCTTTTGATCCCATTTGAAAGCCCAAAGGAATAATTCTTTTCCTACTATTCTTATGTACTCCTAATTCTATTAGGATTAGGAAAAGGGAACCTATAAATACTTCATTAAACCTCTCATGATTCATATTTTCAGATTTGACTTTTGTTTTCCACGAACTCTTCTTTCCTCTTTCCCTCCCTTCACTCGTTTTTTTTCTCTCACCCGAATCCGATTCAGATTTCTCATAGTTTCGTTTATTCTTAGCCAAAACTTTCTTCTGAGAAATTGTAGATCTCAAAAAGTTATTGAACTTAGGCTCAAGAATCACTCGATGCCGATTATTATTCTATCAGTTATGACCTCTGCAAGTTTCGCAATTTCGATGCCATATTTCACTCGCGATTTCAGTATTTCACTCTTTTTCTCCCTTTTTCTTTTGATTCTTTTCCTCGTTTTCTTATATATATATATATATATATATATATATATATATATATATATATATATATATATATATATATATATATATATATATATATATATATATATTGATTTAATATTTCTATGTATTATTTTGTTAAATTATTATTTAAAGACTTTAATTGTTTCAGATTATATATTTCATATTATTAAGCAAAACAATTTCAGATTTAATATTTTATGTTCAAGGTGAGATTTAAATATTAAAGTCTTGATTTTTGAGGTTTTAAAAGCCTATTTTAGCAGTACCATATTTTAGGGTTTGAAATATTTAATCTTTGGTGTCAAAAGAATTTTAGAAAAGGTTTTGACACGTTTTTAAGTGAAGTTTTATTGCTGTAAATTTATTAGTATATTGATATACCAATATTTTGTATTTTGTTAGGTGGAGATTATTCCCTAGGTAACTTGTAGAGTATAAAAGTGGCCTATCAATTTGTCTATACAAGGTACGTACATACCTCTGTGTTATGTGATCTAGTATCATGATTTACGAAGGAAAAGTTGTAGTATCATGTATAGAAACTTTATAAGTTCATATGTGATTTTTAGTATGATTGGATTTTACATGTTTTATGCCTGTGTGCAAGCATGTTAATTATGAGATTTATTATGAGTTAAAGATTGTCATGTTTGTATGGAATTATTGATGCAAGCATGTGGAAGGGAACTTTATTTATTAATTCACATGGGAGAATTAATATATGTTATAGAGATTGAATCATGTTTATTCATGTGTTCTCTTACAAGTATTATTTTCACTACTTTATAAGGATTGTGGGCCTTATCTGGTAAGTTGACAAGTTATGCCTTTGAAAGGTAAGATTATTGTTGGCTAGGTTCAACAAAATAAGAAAGATTGAGATTAAAAGAAAGTAATCTTGGGTTGTAAGTTGTGAGCACTTATTTAATCCTAAGATAAAAGAAGTTCAGTTGTGAATGATTGATTTGTATTTCTGTGATTGCTTGTATGTGTTTCACAACAAGTAATAACATGTAAATAACGTAAAGTGTAACGAGGATAGTTATAGACTTTAGACTGGTGCATGTCTAGAGTTGGACATTAGGAGTTGGGGTTCATGGTGAGCGTGCCATGCCTTTCATGGGAGTGGATTGATCACCATTCCTTTTTTTCAAAAAGGTTCCTAGATATCGCAGGTCATTCTGGAATACGGAGTCGCGCCCGTATTTCGTCTTCTTAGTGAAGGCATCAGTAGATAAGACAGCTTGGGTCCAAATAACTATTCCATTAAAGGAATAAAAAAAATGTTTAGAGTTTAGTTCAATAAAAGTTGTCCGCAGAATGTTATATGATTATATTATTTATATATCTCTGCATGTTATTTATTAGTATCATGTTAGGAATTCTTATATATTAGTATTTAGTATTCAACTTTGCTGATTACGTGCTTTGCTTGTGATTGTCGATCATTGCTTTGCCTTATTGATCCTGTGATGACCTAGTTTGGCGAGCACATTCACTAAAGCATTGACATTACAGGTTCGCAGATGTGCATCATTGGGAATCTGGAATGGAGAGAATGTGTAACTAGTATAATTTACTTTTTTGCATTAATAAGAACGTATTTTATTAAGTTTGTTTGAGTAGACTCATTTAGATTGTTTGATTTCGAAGTACTTGATTTCATTTATAATAAAAGGTTAAAGTTTGGTTATATGTTTTACGCTGCAAAATTCGGAATAAGTCGATACGTTATCACACGGGCGATAATCCTTGGGTAATTATCTACTTTTATATTATAAAGGTATTTTTGAAAAGTGAGAATTATCAGGGTATTACATAGTCTTTGGTCTCACTCCCCCTCATCATCTGCTTCCTAGCTATGGAGGAAACTTATGTCACTCCGGTCTATTTTTAGGAAAGGTATTAGATGGCACATAAATGATGGTAGAAATATCTCTTTTTGGTTTGATAATTAGGTTTATGCCCATCCGCTGGCTGATTTATCTCCTAATCATAATTTGGACCCCTCTCCTCAAAGTTAGTGACCTTATCTTGGATGATAATCAATTGTTATTAATGGAGCTTCAAAAATGGGTTCCTAGTTCTGTAGCTTTGGAAATTCAAAGTTTATTTCTTCCAACAACTCCTATGAATGGCAAAATGGTTTGGGGTCTTACTCCGCATGAAGAGTACTCAGTCCAATTAGGTGCAAAGCTCATCCAAGGATATAGTATTCATTTTACTCCAAAAGTTAAATTTGACTGGTTATGGAAGTTAAATATCCCCCCCCCCCGAAGATTAGATTTTTAATTTGCAAAATTTGTTTAGATGGTTTACCTACTAAAGATCGTCTAGAAAAAGGCCATGTTTTTTCTCGCGCAAGAATGTGTGTTTTGTAATTTTAATAAGGAAGATGGGTTTTACCTTTTTCATGATTGTCCCTTTGTGTGCAATGTCTTTTGTTACCTCCATGACTTGGGTTGTTTGCCCCAGTTCCCTTCCTTTATTAGTAGTATGTCTCTTTCTGACAACATAGCTCGGCTAAGGGATGAGTATAACCTTAATGACATTTGCTAAATACTCAGTATATGGTGGCATGTTTGGTTTGCTCGTAACAAAGTTGTGTACTTGGAAGAAGGGTTGGTCCTGTACAAAGTTTTCCCTGCCATCATCAGGTTTCTTCGTGACTGGGATCATGCTAATAATGTAGAAGACATCCTGTCTAATTCTACCTCTAAAGCTCCCTCTAATAAGAAAAAAAGAAGTTTGGTGGTCTAAACCCCCGCTTGATTCTCATAAGCTGAACTATGATGGTTCTAAATTGAATAATGGTGAGTCAGCTTATGGCAATGTTATTAGAGACCATGTGGGTGCTGGAAGTCTTCATCTTTCATCTTCCATTCTTGTTATTGAAGCTTGGGGGGGTGAAGGAAGGGCTTAAGGCTACGATGTCTGTTGGCATCAATCATTTGACTAATGAGAGTGATAACCTTGTGGTTATAAACTCTCTGAAGAATGTGTGGAAGGTCCCTTGGGGAATTAACAATATTATTTCTGATGCAGGGATGGATCTTAGGGCTTTTCATTCTATCACTATGTCTTACTATTTCCGTGAGGCAAACAAGCTGTGGATTTTTTGGCTAACAAGGGTCACTTGGTGCGGCCTCCTCATTATCGTTGGTTTGAGCTTCATGACCCAGTTTTCCTTTCTATCATTCGGAAGGATGTGTTAGGTTGGTCCTATGTTAGGATCTAGCCTAATTTTCTCTCCTTATCAAAAAAAATATATATATATATTAGAAAAGTTTTTAGAAAAAATAAAATATAAGTGAACATAATTACATTTGTGGATCGTATTCATTAAGGGTGCGTTCTCCTCAACTTAAAAAATTAAGTTTCAGGTCCAATAAGTCCAGATAAGTTGCAATAAGGTCCAATAAGGGAAATAAGTTCCAATCAGGTCTAATAAGGTCCAATAAGTTCCAATCAGATGCAATAAGTTCCAATCAGGTCCAATAAGGTCCAATAAGTTCCAATAAGGTCTAATAAGGTCCAAATAGTCAATATTCAATAAACATTTGTATTATTGTCCATTATGTTATTATTAGAATTTTAATTAAAGTACCAAAATGATTATATAGTATTATACTTGTATTAGTGTATTATTTTATTAAATATTTGTATTATTGACTATTATTTTATTATTCATATTACTATTAGCTGATTATGTTATTATTAGAATTTTTTTAAAGTACCACAATGTAAGTACTATACTTGTATTATTGTAACAACCCTGAATTTCCAATACTTCTGAAATCAACTTAATAAAAATAAACTCGGAAATCCGAAGGTGCTACGCCGCGATAATTATTAATAATAACCGCAAGGCTAATGGTTCTAACTAAAACAATAACCAATAAGTTTTAACTAATTATTACAGAACAACTAAATAGACTGTAAAATAATTATTACAAACCAGAACATAAATCTTATAAATAAATAACAGCGGAAGTCTTTTTAAAGTCCTATTAAATCAAAAGGGATGCAACGCACTCTTTAACCCAACTGGAGCTAACTATCTTCAAGTCCCTGCACATTAAACACTGTAATATCAGCCAAAGGCTGAGCAAGATTTAATACTGAAATAAAACAAAACTATTCAATGTGCAGGTAAGATATATAGGAATATCTTACAAATTCATTTAAAAGGAGTACATATTATATATGTAAAATTAACTTTCTAATAACCTCAAATGCGATCTTTCTTTCTTTCTGAACTATTCTGTAAAACTTTCAAATATAACCTTTCGTAATATGTGAGTAGGAAGTAATAAAAATCTAATGAGCTAGCTAGGCTCACTAGATAAGGTAAACACCAAAGTCCCTAGTATGCATACCCCTAACTTGATAACGAACCAAGAAGGAAGACTAATGGCAAGTGTATTGATCAACATACACCCAACTACTAAAATATATTGTTGAGACATTGTTAACTCAACATACTTCCAAACTCGGAGAATACCGCTCACCGGCAACCCCACAATAAAACTCTATAAACCCTCGTAAGGGTGAGGAACTTCGTCCTTTCAAAATCTCAACTTGGTAACATTGAGGAACTTCCTCCTTGTAATATAAATCTCATGAATAATCTCATAAACTCTTTCAATATAAATATCGAGAACCATTTAAATCTCAACATATAAACTTCATAAAACAATCTCATTGTAAAAATAAATTTCCAAACATTATAAAACAGTTTCTCAGCTCATCTGTACAAGCATAGTAAGAAATCTTACCTTATCAGCAACCATAGTTAACAAATCTCAATCTTAAGTCAAAAAGGTTCCTCTACGAACCCGCAATTTGATTAGGAAAAGTAATAAAAGTGAAATTACACTATAAAGACCCAACAATCTCGACCTCTTGATCCGAAAACCGCAAGTCCAATAACCCAAAAATTTCCTATCTTTTAAAACTAACGAACTAGAGATGATGAAGGTGGAGATGATGTATCAATGGATGTGTGATAATGGTTGAAGGAAGAATTAAAGGAGGAAGAAACAAAATAGAAAAAGAATGTGAAATAAGAAGATGAAGTTTTGCGGAGGAAAAAAAAATGTCGTGATGAATGATGATGATACTGTAGGTTTTGGGTATTTGTATTCCTTTTTTTTTCCCTTTTTTTTTTCAAATCTTCAACTCTAATTAGATAGTAAACCTAGTAAATCTAGGAATTTGTTTTTGACCACTTCAAAGATAAAGTCAAAGCTAGTAAAAAAATATATTTTTAATAAAAGACATCTGAAATTATTTTCCTAAAATAAATCAATGTAACTAATTACTAAACGGGTATAAAAATACGGGGTGTTACAATTATTTTATTCATATTACTATTAGGTGATTATATTATTATTAAATAATATTATAATCATGATCAAATAATTAAGGTTAATAATAATAATCATTATAATTACAATATTTTGCAATTCGTCTTTAAATAACTAGAGATAACATATTTTCGTTACTAATAACAATGAAAGTTATAAATGTAGAGTGAGAGATAACGAGTTAATGCATTCTACTACCTTCACATAAATGAAAGTGGGGTGAGAATTTTTCGTATGTGCCAATTTTAACTTGTTAGCAATAAATGTTAATCAACTTTTGATTTTCCATTAGTGCTTTATAAAATCAAAACAAGAGTATTAGATATATTAGTGGTCAAAGTTATGTATAGGCAAATATATAAATAGTAATTTTTTTTTGTTAAATTAATTATCATAAGAGATAATTAATAATAATTATTTTTGAAAAGGACGAATTTTAATAATTAATACCTTCATAATAAATTTTGAGGGATAGTATTTACGTTAGGAGTAATATTTATGTTATTAATGGTCAATTTTTTTTTGTCTAATCTCTATTCTATATGTGAAGAGGGGTAGGACACCAAAATATTAAAATCCCATTTTACCCTCACTATACAAAAAAGAAAAAAAAAAAGGTAAAAATAACTACTTAACTTAGACAGAAAAAGGAATCCAATAACTGAATTAAAAAAAAATTGAATAAGGTAAAAAAAACCACTACTAAAACGTGGAAGTCAGTTTCTTAGTTTTCACATTATTATCTAATTTATTTTTTAAAATAAAAATTTCTAATTAAATAGAAAACTAATAATTGACATTATCTCAACGCTTCAAATATAGTTTTGAAATTTAATCTACAACTTTCTAACTACATACTTTAATTATTTTCTCCTAATTTTGCTTATGATTTTCATATTTTCTCCCAATTTACACAATACATTGTGCTCAATTTTACGTTTGTTTATGATTTTCATATTTTCTCCCAATTACTTTCTCCTTCAATTTTGCTGATGATTTTCATATTTTCTCCCAATTTTTCCAGATGTCCAATTTAAAGAATGAATTAGACAATGTCATGAACACCATGATGGGGAGGTGAACCAATGCCGACGAAACAACATCGACACCGATGAAGTTGCCATGCCGTGAGCGGTAAGACCACACAGTAAGTTGAAGCTTATGAACTTTGCACTAGACTCTGGAGTTGTTTTCTCTTATCTACTTGAAAACTTGAAATCTTGAACAAATATGTGTGTTGCACTACACTCTAGAGTTGTTTTTATATAGTTAGTCAATCTCTATAAATTGCCATTAAATGCAAGTACCAAAAGAAAATTATACAATTAAAAATATTTTAGATATAAGTATGTAATTAATTTAACTTTAAAGACGATTTCGCACGCATAGCGTGCATATAAGACTAGTAAGGTTAAATAAGTTTCAATCAGGTCCAATAAGGTTTAATAAGTTTCAATATATCAGGTCCAATAATGTCTAATAAGTTTCAATCAGGGCCAATAAGGTCTAATAAGTTTCAATAAGGTCAATAAGTTCCAATAAGCTTCAATAAGTTCCAATCAGGTTCAATCATGTCCAATAAGTTGAATCAGGTCCAATCAGGTTTAATATGTTACAATAAATTCAATTCAGGTTCAATAAGTTTAGTTTAGATAAGGTCCAATAAATTCAAGGCCAATAAATTCAAGAGAACGCAGCCTAAATCCTTGCATTTTCAGTGATCATATTTCCACTATAATCACCTTAGAATTTTCCAATATAAACAAGCCTCACCTGTTTTCCATTTACTTGAAAAAGAAACCCCCCTAAATCGTCAGTTTTGAAAACATACAAGGCAGAAACAAATCCGTTACACCGCCACAAAATTTGACCGTTGATAACATTTAAAACTCCCAAATTGCTCATAGCCGTTGCAAACCCCGCTCTCTCTCACCTCTCCTAAATCTTCTTAGATCTCTGCAAATTCTCCACACTTCCCTCACCTTTCTCTTTCTATAGTTCTCTCTCTCTCGTCTCCGAAACAATCAACACAAACCCAATACTGTCGCCATTAATGGACCCAAAACTCCAACACCCACTTCACCAAATCGCTCAAACTCCAACCCACAAACTCCTCCTCAAACAATGGCTAAAAGAACAGGACTTAATCCTTGATCGAATTTCCCTGAAAGAATCACAAATCGACGGCGTACGAAAAGAAATCACTAACCTTTACACAATCTTCTTCCTCTTTCACTCCCTTTCTCTCCTCCTCCTCTTCAACATCTCCTCCACAAACTCAACTGCTTGTAAAAAATCATGGGTCCCATCTCTTTGCTCCTTGTTTTTTTCCATGGCGGTCATATGGGCGGTTCGGTATAAGACCGACGTCGAAACCCATCTTGAGAAGCTTCTGGAGAGGGAGAAAGAGGATTGGAAGTTGTTGGGTAAGTGTGTGGAGGAACTGAAGAAGAAAGGGATTGAATTTGATTTGTTGAAGGAAGTCGATGCGCTTCGAAGGGCCAAAAGTATGAGGATTGAGGGTAAAGCTGTAAGGAAATGGTCTGCTAGAGATTTTGTTACTCTGTTTTTCTTTGCTCTTTCTTGCATTGTTTTGGGTCTTACTAGGATCATCTTGTGTAGCTAGAAATATATTTAAAAAATAGTTATGGATGGTTATTTGTTTGTATTTTTCATTCTTGTTAGGAATATTTTTGTTATCGTTTTATTATATGGAGTAAGATTAAGTGCAGAACAATCTGTTCTGCTTCGCGTCATTTGGTGAACCCAGAATTGTATCGGTTACAAGAATAACATGATTACTTTTGTTACCATCATCTATTTGTAATTTGTTGTCCATTTCATCAAAGTTTTACAGCAATGCTAGGTAGCAATACGGATACATGTGGATGGGAACGGACAACAAGAACATTAAAATTTTCAAACGGGTACCGCTTGAATTCGGCAAAAAAAATGTAATATATTTTGGGTTTTGCTATTTAACGTCCTAAATTTTTTTACCAATACCCTAATCCGTATTTTTATACCGTATTTTATACTTTCTTATTTCTTCTCCCTCTTTCTTCCTCCTTCCTCAAGACTTGCAGACAACATTTTAGAAATACATTTCTCAAGACTTCACAATAGACTTGCAGACACTCATGGATGCATCAGCAAGTCTTCCTCCTTCCTCAAGTCTTCCTTTATAATTCCATACTCAGATCTTTATAAACCTGTGAAGTTCAGTTTACAAAAAAATTGAGAAAAAAAAAACCCACCCAATTACTCAGAGAATCATAGAGTCACAGTAGAAATTACTCACAATATTATTCTTATACTCTCCTCCACAATTTTAGCCAAGATTATAATTAATCCCACAAAACAAAGATTACATCCACAAAACAAATCCCATAAAAATGAAATTCAGATCTGAGTTTATGAGAAAAAAAGATTGATTTAAAAAAAAAAATTATGGTGAGGCGTCCACCATGGACGCCCCACCACAGGCACAGGCGTCCATGGTGGAAGCCCCACCATAATTTTTTTTTAAAAAATAAATTGATGGGGTGTCGCCGGTCAAGCTGTGGTGGGGAGTTTATGGTCTCGACGGAGAAGATGGTGTCACCTGAAAATTGGTGGTGGTGGGGCTCTAATTCAATGGTGAAATTTACTGTGGTGCTGAAAGAAGTAGGAAAAGGGGAAACAGAGGTGAGGGAAAAGGAAGGAAGAAGGAGAAGAAATAGAAGAGTATAAAATACAGTATAAAAATATGTATTTAGGGCGTTACTATGAAATCCTAGGGCGTTATTTAGCAAATAAGTACATTTTAATGAAAAATATTAGATTAAATTTTTCTTGTATAAAATCTCAGTTTAATTTTTGTACAAAATATTAAAAAACATACATATAGAAATATAAAGAATAAGCTTATAGAAATATAAAGAATAAGTTTTCTTTCTCAAAATAGAAAAATATAAATAGAGTTACACTTATACCGCTGTACAACTGTACTACACCACTATAGAAAGAAAAAAAAACACTCAAATATTTCCTCCATTCCACAATAAGAGCACCTCCAATGGGTAAAAATACCCTCCCCATATGTAGTCTCTCTCCTCAAATGGGCCTCCACATGAGTGGGGTTGGTTCCACATTTAATGAGCATGCTCTAATTCTAGGGGAGGTGCCCAAATGAAGAAGAAACCAGCAGCAAACACGTGGCTATGGGACCACTTGGGAGTCAAAAAAAAAATTGTACAACAGGCTGACATGGATAGACTGACGCGCCTAGTTACCCAACCAAATGCCGCCAAGTGTCTCCTTTTCCCCTTTAAAAGCAACGATAATTTCTTAAATAGCCGTTGCATAATTTTGGCCATTTAAAATAATTCTGGTAATTGAAAAAAATATATCCAACGTTCATATTTTTAATTGTCTATAAATAGAGACCAATTATGCCATATTTTGATACATTCAAATTTCTCTACCTTTTCCAATCTTTAATTTCTCTAATTTTTCTCATCTTAATTATATTTTATTCCTCTACTCTTTAAATACTTCCAAACAAATTATCCATAATTATGAATCCTAATAATTCTAATTATGGAAATAGGCCTCAAAGAACCCCAAATTATCAATTTAATCTCAACCACCCACAAAATCCAAATTCCCCACAAAATTCTAATATCCAACAAAATTCCAGTTCCCCACAAAATTCTAATTTCCAATGTAATCCAAATTTCCAACAAAATTCAAATTCCCCACAAAATCCAAATTTCCACATCAAAATTTCGAACAAAACCCAAATCGTCAAAATACTAATATTGCTTTTGATCCAAATATGCTCAATAACCCTCAAATCCAAGCCTTATTCCAAGCATTTGTACTCCAAAGTCAACAATTCTATTTTGAAACCTCGCCCCATACTCCAGTGAATCTCTCATCTCCAATGTCTCAATATATGGATCAAAGTCCCACAACTCCAGGGGGAGATGGGAGCAATAACTGAATACTAGTTGAAGATTATTACCAAACTCAACAACTCAGAGACGATGATGATGCTTATGATGATGATGATGAAGATGAAGCGGACCAAGGTGGAAAAGGTAAAGATAAGATACTAAAAGAAAGGTGGGACATGATGAGGAAATAGCATTAGTCTCTGGATACCTTAATTGTGGTGGTGATCCATTAGTGGGAACGGATCAGTCAAAGGCAAAGCTTTGGAAAGAAATCAAGCGCATCTACGATGTTGAAGTGGTAAAAAAACCATCACTCATCCACCCAAGGACCATGAAGTCAATTAAAGCGCATTGGAGAACCACAACCGACTCGTGACTTTGTGGGTATCGCAACTCGGTGAAGCCGAGCGAATGAAATCAAGTGGAATGGCTATTACGGATGTAGAGGCTAAAGCTCATGAACTATACCAACAAAAACAAAAAGGTAAAGCTTTCAAAATGTACCATTGTTGGATGGGAATGAGACACCTTTCAAGATGGTAACCCGGTAACGATTCAACTGTTGTGAGTCAATCAAGTTCAAAAAGGTCAAGTGATGAAGTTGTATCAGTTCGCCTCGGATGGTGTGAAGAAGGCAAAGGCACAAAGAAAAATGAAAGGAGTAGCTACAAGTTTAGATGATTTCAACAGCACTTTAAGTGAAATGCAAGGTGAACGAATTACAATAAGGAAAAATATAGAAGAAATGATGGATTACCAAAAGCAGTGAGATGAAAAGAAAATGAGGTTCAAGATGTATCAATTGTTGATGACCAAACGATCTCTTGATGCGGGTGAGTTCGAATACTATGAGAAGCTAAAAGAAGAGTTTATGAAGTAGTTTAGTTATAAGGTTGTTTTATTTAGTACTCTTAATTCTTTCGTAATTCTAGTATTTACTATCCTAGTTTGTATTGTTTTAATATTTGTTATCTATTGAGAATCTTATCTTTAGAAAAGTGGATTACAATCTTATCTTCTGAAAAGTGGATTACAATCTTATCTTCTAAGAATCTTATCTTCTGAAAATCTTATATTTTGGGATTGTGTAGTCCTTTCTTATCTTTTGAGATTGCACTCTTATCATCAAATGTCTACGAAAGATGAATTGGTTGAATGATAACATCACACCATAACACCATCCTTCTATCTACAAAAAATATCATTCTTCTTCCTTCAAACCACTTCATTCTTCTTTTCTTCTTGCAACAAAAGGAAACATGAACTTGGATTACAATTCTTCAAGTTCAAGTTATGACCAGTTTGATGATATGGTCAATAACATGATTTTATACAACGCGTATCTTGAAGAACAAGAAGACTACGTAATTCAACAAGTTGTTCAAACAATTGTTGCTCCAATCATAGAAGCCACTCAAATAAGATCTCCCAAAAAAAAGAAAAATTATTCCAAGAGACCGTCTTGATGCAAATCAAAGGTTAATGAACGATTACTTTGTTGATCGTCCTCTATATACCGAAGACATGTTCCGACGTAGATTCCGTATGCATCGTCCTCTTTTCTTTCGAACTGTGGACGCAGTCGCTGCGTAAGAGCCATACTTTCAACAACGACCAGACGCAACTGGGAAGCTAGGTGCCTCCACTCTTCAGAAATGCACAGCAGCATTGAGGTGTCTAGCATATGGATCAGCATCTGACGCAGTCGACGAGTACATCAAAATTACTGAATCAACAGCAAAGGAGTGCCTTGTGCACTTTGTGCGAGGAATTCGAAAAGCTTTTACGATCGAGTACTTAAGGAGGCCTACAGTAACCGACTTGCAACGCCTCTTACGTGACAGGGAAAGGCGGAGTTTTCCTGGAATGATGGACAACATAGATTGCATGCATTGGCAATGGAAAAACTGCCCACGAGCATGGAAAGGGTTGTATCAAGGTAGGTCCAAATCTGCAACGGTAATTCTAGAAGTTGTGGCCTCTGGAGACTTGTGGATATGGCATGCATTTTTCGGAACACCGAAAACTTGCAATGATATCAATGTATTGGCACGCTCTCCGGTGTTTGATGATCTTTATCAAGGAAGAGCTCATAAGGTCACATTTAATGTGAATGGTAATACCTACAATAGGGGATATTACCTAACAGATGAGATCTACCCTAAATGGGCAGTGTTCATGCCAGCAATTCGACTCCCACTGTCTCTTGTCGATGAGTTGTTCACCAAACGTCAAGAATCAGTTCGAAAAGACGTCGAACGTGCGTTTGAGGTTTTATAAGCACGCTTTGCAATAATACAAAGGCCATCCCTCATTTGGGATGAACACTTAATGTGGGAAATAATGCTGGCGTGTATCATTCTTCACAATATGATTGTCGAGGATCAACGGGATACATATCTAAATTATCAAGACGCATCAGACTTCGAGCAAGAAAATGCCTCGATTGCTAGTACTTCGTCTAGCCATAGGCTTGAAACATATTCTGTTCAACCTGGTCGCTACAATGATATAGGGATGCAACAATATTTGCAAAGAAGAGCTGATGCGTGGGATAGAGATGTTCACAACTCCTTACAAAAGGACTTGGCTCAATACATTTGGCAAAATTGTCGCCAATCAACCAATGATGAGTGAATTATTGTTTGTAATATTAAGTTTAGTCATTGTTGTAAGAAATATTAATTAAGTAGCTTAATTAAAAGGCGAGCATAAATTAACGATTTATCGTTTTAATACGTGATTAGCAATTTACATAGTGTAATTAGCAACTACCGAATTAATTAGTGTATTTAATAATAAATGTATTATTTGTTTTAGTAAAAATTATCAAATTATGTAGCTTAATTAATTAAAAGGCGAGTGTAAATTAACGATTTAATTAGTGTCATTATTTAGTGATTAATTATGAAATTAATTAGCATAATTACAATTTTTTTATTTAATTACAAAGAAATCATGTTAAATATGGAGTATATAAGCAATAGATAAAATATTGGTGGGGTATGGGAAAGTAGGAGAGAGAAAAGGTGGTGGGGTATAGGAAATAAGAGAGAGAAGATAAATGGGAGGTAGATGAGTGGAGGTATGTGTTTCAAATTTGAGTAAGGTAAAATGGGGAGGTAGTGGAAAATGAGGTGGACAAATAAGGTGAGGAGAGAGAAGAAATGGGGTGAACCATGAATGGAGATGCTCTAAGTGAAACATAGAGAAAGTGGGGAGTTACCAAGGAATTTAGAGAGAGTTAGGACCATAATAAAGTAGAGTGAAGAAGTATTGAAGTTGTGGTCCCCTCTTACTTTTTGGTGGTATATTTGTAATAAGAGTGAATGTTTTTTACTATTTCGAGCTTGGTTTCACTTATTAGGATTATTTCAAATAAGGAAAGTGTTTCACTTATTGTGAAACGGAGGAAGTATGTGATAGAAGAAGCGAGGAGAGGGAGAGAAAAATAAAATAGAAAGTAAAGATAAACCAATTTAGAAAATAAAATAAAAAGAAACCCTAGAATTCAAAAGAAAGTAAGAGACACACCTAGTTCAGGTAAGAGAAGGAGGAGCGACTCGGTAGTCAGCGAAGCACTTCGAAGGAGACGGATGACGAGGGTACGCGAAGGACTTCGACCCTTGTAAATTCAATTGTAAGAGAATTATTAATTTTCGACAAAATCATATAATTTGATTTTTCACCTCTAAAATTTCATTAAACGTAATTTGGGTACACGGAAATTCTCTCAAATACGTCCCAACCCAGAGTGGTGTCAAAACAGGTTCTCGGTATACTCAGGAGGAACCAGCTGGTAAGACCAGGTAGGTTATGATTATGTCATTCAATGTCTCAGGTCGTGATTGGTCAGGTTTTCTTCACCTAGATCGCTTACATTTGAATCATGGAATTGTCGGATGACGAACAGGTCTGAACGTTCCATTTACAAGTCGATCCATTATCGGGTATGATTGTTTGTGGATAATTTTTCACTAGGTTTGAGCAGGTCGTATTTGGATTTCATGTACGCTTGGGTAGAGTCAAGTGTGCTCGGGTTGAATCACTAATGACCTTAGTTCGATCATTGTGAAGCATCAGGTCCATCCGCCATTGAACGTTAATTCAACTTCCATTAACTCCTTGTGAGGTCATTTTGTATTTTGTTACATATTTCATATTATTAAAAGCATTAAAATCGACACACACACACACACATACACACACACACACACACACACACACACACACACACACACACACACACACACACATATATATATATATATATATATATATATTATATATATATATATATATATATATATATATATATATATATATATATATATATATATATATATACACATATATACATATGTAAGTGTGTGAAAAAATATATGGATGATAACAAAAACTAATATAAACAATATATTGTTTACCGTGATGTTTAGCATATTTGTGTAAAACTACTTTAATGAGTAAAGGAATAGAACAACTCTTTGTGGGGTCATTTTGTATTTTGTTACAGATTTTGTAAATGAATCATATTATTAAAAACACTAAGATCGACATACATATATATATATATATATATATTAATATAATTATATATATATATATATGTAATATATATATATATGTATATATATATATATATGTATAATATATTATATGTATATATATTATATATATAATATATATATATATATATATATATGTATGTGTGCAATAAATATATGGATGATAACAAAAAAACAAATAAAAATAATATATTGTTTACCGTGATGTTTAGTATATTTGCATAAAACCATTTTAATGAGTAAAGGAATAGAACAACTCTTCATATGTTCTAATATTATATATTATAACAAACGACAATAATAACGAGTAGACGACAATAATTTCAAGGTTTATATAAATGATTTGTTATTATAAGCAGTATGATTGATATATATAAGTTCGTAAATAGCTATGAGGATAATGATAATAATAATAATAATAATAATAATAATAATAATAATAATAATAATAATAATAATAATAATAATAATAATAATAATAATAATTAATAATAATAAAATAATAATAATAATAATAATAATAATAATAATAATAATAATAATAATAATAATAATAATAATAATAATAATAATAATAATAATAAAGCGATGATGATAATAATATTAATACAAATAATAACAGTGATAGTAACAATTCTAATAATAGCAATATTAATACAAATAAGAACATGAAAATACTAACAATAATAACAATATACTCCCTCCGTTTCCTAAAGATCTTCCCTCTTTCCGTTTAAGGGTGTTTCCAAAAGATCTTCCCTCTTTTGCTTTATTCCTTATTTGGCAAAACAAATTTCCCTATTTACCCTCTCATGTCACTATCATATGGTCCACCATTACATTATTAATTCAATTTTACTCCCTTTCTCTCTCCTACTTTAATGATTTTCCTTGGTATCTGTAGGAACAGTAAGTGGGAAGATCTTTAGGAAACGGAGGGAGTAAATACTAATAGTAATAGTAGCAAAATGCTAATAATAGCAATAATAATAACATACATAACAAGGTATATGTATGTATTATGTTGTGACTATATATGATAAAGTATAGACAAACTATTTTATCAATATGTTTAATCATTTTAGTAGTACATTGGTATTAATATAATTGTAAAGCCATTGTAATATTATATTGATTATAAATTATTACACAGCTCTTGATATGTTATGATACTATAACAAATGACAATCATATATTTACAACAACAATTCATATGAGGCCTAACCGCCTAAGTAAATATAATGAGAGTTAATATGTCGTACAATAATAACAATAAACATAAGAATAGTTTATATAAATGATGGTAAACATAACAACCATAAGTCAATAAGTTAACAAGTACTTACTAGTTAGAAACGTGTTAGCAACCATATGTTAACTTAGCATTTAGTCAGTTACTCACTTAGAATTATACCGATTCAGTAACTCACTAACTTGTTCCATGGTAATTGAAAAAATTTGTTACTAGATAAGTTTAATGAATGTATCAATATAGATTATAAGTTAATTCAAGAACAATACAATATTTTATCTAATAGTCTTCATGTGAAATGCATTTCGAAACTAAAGACATGTATTTTGGATTGAAAACAAGTTGTTATTAGATGAGATCAATAAATGTATCATTATTGTCAGTCGATAATCTATGTCAATGTAACACTACATATAAGTTTACTTAAGTAAATATAATTATACTATTACTTAATTGAGTAATAGACTGATAGTTGTATAAGTAACGCTATAAAGAGTCTAATTAAAATTTAGAAACTCAATTCATAACTCTAATTAAAAAATACTTAAACAATAATAGTAATAATTTCAACAAAAATAGCCAAAATTTTAAATTAATAAAATATGACTAATTATTAAAGTTAAAAGTTACTAAACCAAGACAAGAATTACTAAGATTATAAAAAATATAAGATTGTCAATCATGTGATAAGTCATCAATCCATGTGTTAGGCTATTCTCTTTTTCTATTGACTAAAGATCAATATCATGGATCACGAATTCGAACCCCTTGATTTGAAAAGGATCAAAATTTAAGCATCAATCTCTCAAAGACTCAAACCCATCTCCCATTTCCCTTATCTCTCTTCCATCTCTCATCTCTAAAACGCCTAACTCCCATCCTTCTCTCATCCGCCCACCTCATATTCCTTTTGTCATCCGCTCTCCTCAGTTACCATCCCCTCAACAACCCACTCCTCTCTCGCCACACTCTCAACCACCCCATGGCATTGCTCGTCGAAGACTGCACTACCCCCTCCCACTCCATTGTTCGTCGAAGATTCAACCACCCTCTCATCCTCGCTCGTCGCGCCTGGAAGACTATCCATAATCTATCATCCTCATTCAACGCTCGTCGCTCGTCGAAGACTTATCCATCTTCATCGAAGACTCAGACATCTTGTTCGTCTCAACCTAAAGTTGTTGTGTTTTCACACCAACACCCTTTCGTCTTTCTCGTTGTTCAGTTACGAATTTCCGGAGCTCCAAAATTTTGTTGTCGTTCAACTACAAACCTAATGCACTCCCTCTTTAAATCTCACTCACTCATTTCTCTCTCCTCACCTCTCTAGCCTCCCTGCCACAAATCGACCAACTTCACGCAACTATTGCAATTTCTCTCACCCCCTCACCACCACCGACAACAAAATTTCGCACCCCCTCACCACCATCGACAACAAAATTTCTCGCCTCCTAACCACCACCGACAATAATTTCTCTCACCTCCTCACCCACAAACACCAACGCCACCACCCACGAATAATCGATCGTCTTCTCTCTCATCAACGTCGTTCGCTTCTCATTCGCTTGGGATTATCACCCACGAACATCAACAAAAAAAATTCTTTTTGCTTCCCTTCTCAAATGTCGTCCCTTGCTTCCGGCCAGATCTAGAGCTCCTTCAAGATTTTTTTTTCCATTTTTTAGTTTAATTTGTTAATTTTTGTGTTTATTAATTTTGTTTTTGTGTAATATCGTTCAATTTTGTCCACCAGATTTATTGATTTTTGTGTAATTTCATATAATTTCACATTTATTTCTTTTTGTATAATTTTTATGTAATTTCACTAAATCTTTATTTTTTGTGTAATTTATCATAATTGCAGATTTTTTATTATACCAATTTCCTTTTTAATATGTTTTGGAATATTTCGATACAAAAATGGTAGAAAAAATGGAGAAAATTTGGTAGAATATTAAAATGGGATAATAAATTTGGAGTATAGGGTTTAACCAGATATTTTTTAATATTATTTGAAAATAGGGGCATTGGGTAATTAAATGAAAATATAAATAAGTACATGATATTCAAAGTTTAACCCTTAAATTAAATGTAATTTAATTTTTTATTTAATTAATTATTAAATGTAAGAAATTTTATAAATTAATATAATTAAATGATTTTGTAGATATAAAAAAATAATTGA
This sequence comes from Beta vulgaris subsp. vulgaris, assembly GCF_026745355.1. Taxonomy (NCBI): domain Eukaryota; kingdom Viridiplantae; phylum Streptophyta; class Magnoliopsida; order Caryophyllales; family Amaranthaceae; genus Beta; species Beta vulgaris. Next base: position 23,750,075 of record NC_079203.1, read on the forward strand.
ATTTTAGTAATATCTGGTTGAATACGGTCAGGTTCGAGTTTGAATGCAGGTATGGCTGGTCAGGTCAGCATATAATCTTGCCAGGTGCTGGTCAGGTCTGGGTAATCCCAGGTCAGGTTTCGGACAAGTCTGAGGACTGGCCCTCACTGGCGAACTAGGTTCAAGTCAGGTCAGAATCAGGTTGACCCAGCGGTTATATTTATTTCTGACAACACTACCCACCCACTTCCAAATTCACCCCAAGTGTACCCAAAATTAACCCTCATATCCACTCTAAATTCGTTTTGGGGATACGAATCCATAGCAAATCCGTCATGTACCCGTCCCGTGTTCGATATGAGAGTTGACGTCTGAAAGGCATACCCGTGCTTCATAGTGTGTAAGTATCTTTGAATTTCTATTTTTTCCATAATTTTATGAGACTAAGTAATTGTTTGGTATACATGAGAATTTCATATGGGAAGTTCCATTTACTAGGAAGTTATTTCTTATGTAATTCTTAGAAAATAGAGTTACGATGTTTGATTGACATCAAGGAATTTGTACATTCTCATAAATTGATGTGAGAATTTTGTTCAAGAGGGGTGGGTGAATAAATTACCACGTTTTGTGGGAATTTCAATTTACGAGAAATTTTCATTGCCCTTTTTTCCTCATTTCTTATCAACCTACCCTAATCAGAAAATCATGGGAATTTCTATTACCTAAATAATTTATTGTATACCAAACAACCACTAAATGTTGGGATTTCTGCTTCATATTATATAAAAGATTGTGTGATATATATCTTTGAATATAGTTTGTAGAGATAGATTTCTAATCTAGATATGTCTGCTAATGTTGAAAGACCTATCTTTAGGTTTTTCCCTATATATATTCATTAATGGAAATCACTCCAATCAAGAGAGTTTATCCAAATGTAATATGCACAATCTCTTAGCTTTCTTAGGAAAAATAATTATATAATTTGGAATAAAGAGCTCGACTCTACATTTTGTCATTTTTGTCAGATTCGGAAAACCTATGAAACATCCTTTTTATGATTCAACAAGTACTACCAATTGTGCGTTTGATATTATTCATGTTGATTTATGGCCTTCTCATTTTTTTATAGCTCGGGTTATAAGTATTAGCTAGTCCTTGTTGATGACTGTATTTATTACGTGTGGACAGTTCCTCTCGCATATAAATCTCGTGTCTTCCGATTTCTCCTTGATTTTCATGCATATGTCTAAACTCATTTTGAACGCCCCCATAAAATCTTTTCAAAATACTTTTCAGACTTTATTTCGCAAAACACATTCATATGACCACTTACGGGTTCTAAAGTGTTTATGTTATCCCAATATGTCATCCACATCTCCTCACAAACTTACTCCACGGTCTCCCTCATGTATTTTTTTAGGCTACCCAAATAATCATTAGGTATATTAGTGTTCTAATTTTTTTTTCACAATTAATGCATTCTCTTTAGATATGCCACCTTTATAAAAAGATACATTTCCTTGCACCAACCTAGCCCAAACACATTATGGACCACCCCCAACCAAGACACCACCTCCCCTTTTCTTAATCCTTACCCGCATTAGCTCACAATAGGCGGCGGCCTAGCCTAGTAGACCTACCCTCCCTTGTGCCATTACCTCGTTTCACCCTCTATTGGCCCTCAACTTACCCAAATTCGTGCCTAAACCTCTGCCGGGCCACAACCCATTTCACAAGACCCACAGTTCAGTTGAGCCTGACATGAGTATATTGCACAACGGTCCAACATACCCTAGCCCATTATTGCTCAATCATCCCTCTCTTACTCAACAACCTTAGAGCGAAAGAAATCCCCACTTCACTCCCCCTTCACGAGCGTAGTGTGAAACTAACTTTTGTTCCGCATATTAGTAGCAAGAGCTAACAAGTTCGAGGACAAACTTTCTTTTAAGGGAGAGTAGATGTAATATCCCAATTTTTTTTTAACTATTTTATGAAATTTATTTTGTTACAAAAATTTGGGATATTACATCTACTCCCCCTTAAAAGAAAGTTCGTTCTCGAACTTTGAAGTTAGCTCTTGCTACTAATATGCAAACAAAAATTAGTATCACATTCTACCCCCCTTAAAGAATTCCGTCCCCGAAACTCAAGCGTACCTGCTGAAAAAGTTCGGGATATCGATTTTTCATATGATCTTCGGCTTCCCATGTACCCTCTTCAGAGGTTTGAGTTGACCATAACACCTTGACTAAATTTACCGCCTTGTTCCAGGTACTTCTCGTATTGGTATCAAGGATCCTAACTGGGCGTTGCTCAAAGGATAAGGTCTCATCTAGTTCAATGGTTTCAGGTTGAATGATATGGGTAGGATCATGGACACATTTTCGAAGTTGAGACACATGAAAGACGTTATGGACATTGGCTAACTCCATTGGTAAGGCTAATCTATAGGCTACTTCCCCAATTCGCTCCAAGATCTCATATGGTCCAATGTAACACGAACTCAACTTTCCTCTCCTACCAAACCTCATGACCCTCTTTGTTGGTGACACTTTTAGCAAAGCCTTCTCCCCAACCTCGAATTTCATCTCCCTTCTATTTTGATCTGCATAAGCCTTTTGTCGATCTTGAGCTAGCCTCATGTGCTCCTGAATAAACCTAACTTGTTTCGTTGTTTCTTCAATCATCTCAGGCCCTAAAGTCATGGTCTCACTTATATCACTCCAACACAAAGTACTCCTACATTTTCGCCCATACAATCCTTCATACGGTGCCATCTTTATGCTTGAGTGATTACTGTTGTTATACGAAAACTCTATAGTTGGCAAATAATCATCTCAAGCTCCTCCAAAGTCTATCACACATGCTCTCAACATATCCTCCAAAGTTTGAATTGTCCTCTCTGTCTGTCCATCTGTGGAAGGGTGAAAAATTGTAGTAAACTTGAGCAATGTCTCAAATGCTTGTTGTAACCTCTCCCAAAACTTGGACGAAAGTCTCGAGTCTCTATCTGAAACAATATCCTTTGGTACTACATGTAGTCTCACGACCTCTCGCACATATGCACTAGCTAAGTGTTGCATACTCCAAGTATCCTTTATAAACCTGGCCGACTTTGTCAAACGATCCACTATAACCCATATGACATTCTTAGCTAACTTAGTAAGTGGTAATCCCATCACAAAATCCATTGAAATAGACTCCCATTTCCAACTCGGCACTTCTAAAGGTTGCATCATTTCACCAGGTCTCATATGTTGAATCTTTACTTTCTAACACGTCAAACACTTTGCAACAAACTCTGCCACTTCATGTTTCATATTTTTCCACCAAAAATGCTCCTTCAAATCCTTATAGAGCTTATCTCCTCCAGGATGCATAGAATATGGCGTATTATGAGCTTCTTCCCAAATATTTCTTTTTAACTCCTCATCCTTAGGCACACACCATCTTCTCTTATACTTCACAACACCATTCTCATCGATGTCAAACTCGATGGCGACTCCATCTTCTTTCATTTTCTTAATCTTCACCATCCACTCATCACTACTTTACTTCACTCGAATCTCATCGAATAGGGTGGGTTGCACACATAGTGCATTCAATTGAGCTTCCACTTGCCCTTGCTCCATGACCTTTAGACTCATTCTCCTGAATTCTTCACACAATCTCTCAGATAATACCATCATGTTCATTATTTGACTAGTCTTCCTACTCAACGCATCGGCAACTTTATTCGCTTTACCCTCATGATACAATATCTCCAAATCATAATCCTTAATGAGTTCAAGTCATCTCCTCTGTCTCATGTTCAACTCCTTTTAAGTAAATATAACTTCAGACTTTTATGCTCAGTGAAAATCTTACATAACACCATACAAATAATGTCTCCAAATCTTCAATGCGAATACTACAACAGCTAATTCTAGATCATGAGTATGGTAATTATGTTCATAAGGCTTAAGTTGTCTCAAAGCATATGCTACCACCTTACCGTGTTGCATCAATACACATCCTAACCCCTTCTTAGAAGCGTCACTATACACCTCGAAACCTTCTAATCCAGATGGTAACGTCAAAACTAGTGCTAAAGTAAGTATTTGCTTCAATTCATGGAAAGCTTTCTCACACTTCTCATCCCACTGAAATCGAGTTGTTTTCTTCATCAAATTTGTCAAAGGTTCTTTTGAGAAATCTCACACAAACCTCCTATGGTAGCTAGCAAGTCCTAAGAAACTTCTAATCTCAGTCACATTACTAGGTCTCGCCCATTCTGTTACTGCTTGTATCTTTGATGGATCTATAGCAATACCTTCCTTCGAAATCACATTACCCAAAAATGCAACTTTCTCAAGCCAAAACTCACATTTTGACAACTTAGCATACAACTTTTTCTCTCGAAGTATATCCAAAACTTTTCGTAAATGACCTTCATGCTCTTCTTTATCCTTCGAATACACCAATATATCATCAATGAACACCACCACAAATCTCTCTAAATACTGCAGAAAAGTCCTACTTATAAGGTACATAAATGTTGCAGGTGCATTAGTAAGTCCAAATGGAATCACTATGAACTCATAATGCCCATACCTCGTACGAAACACTGTCTTTAGTATATCTTCCTTTGCAATTCTCAATTGGTGATACCCAGACCTCAAATCAATTTTGGAGAAAATTCCAGCATCCTTAAGTTGATCAAATAAATCCTTAATCCTAGGCAATGGGTACTTATTCTTTATTGTGGCATTATTCAACTCTCTGTAATCAATACACAACCTCAAGGTTCCATCTTTCTTTCGAACAAATAACACTGGTGCTCCCCAAGGTGAAACGCTTGGCGTAATGTACCCTTTCTCCAACAATTCCTCCAATTGCACTTTCAGCTCTTGCATCTCTGCAGGTGCCATCTTATATGGTGCCTTAGAAATATATAGCTCCAGTCCCAGGCACTAGGTCAATTTTAAAGTCCATTTCTCTCACTTGCGGCATCCCTGGAATTTCTTCTGGAAAAACATCTTGGAACTCACTCACCACAGGTATTTGAGATATCTCTCCATCCTCTACATTCACATCTTTCATATGGCATAAATAGATGGGGTAGCCCTTCCTAATATAGGTTTTGAATGACATGACTGACACAATACTGACTCCGGGTTTAGAAACAATTTCTTAGATTATATTTCCCTTTGGGCCCCTAAGAGATATACACCTTTTGGATATGACACTCTATCCTAGCTTTATACTTAGCAAGTCAATCCATCCCCAATATTACATCAAAGTCGGGTAAGTCAAACTGAATAAGATCAACAGGCAAATCAGATCCTAATATGGTAATGGATATGTCTTGGTATATGGAACTACAAGGAACCATTTCTCTTGAAGGTATTGTTATAAAAGTTTGACACAAGATTGATGGTTTTAGACCTAACTTTTCAACAAATGAACTAGCTATGAAAGAATGACACGCCCCAGAATCAAAAGGCAAGTACGCAGGGTTAGAGTTTACGAGGAAAGTACCTGTCACAACATTGGCGTTGGTGTCTGCTTTATGCTGTTTCACAACATAGATTCTTCAATTGTTACCTCGAGCGCCATTTCCATTGCTGTTCTGATTATTGTTTCCTCCATTTTTTCCATTGTTACTGTGACCATTATGCCGAGTATTGTTCCCTCGTTGAGCATTCGAAGCCTGACCATGGGAGTTGTTATTGTTATAGGAGCGGTTGTTGTTCTGGTTCTGATTAGGCCCATGACCATTCCTATTCCCCCCATTGTTCCCATTTTGTCCATTATTCTGACGCTTGGGACACTGATTAGCCTTATGTCCTTTCTCTCCACAAGCATAAAAAGTTATTAGGTCTCCTTGAGAGGTAAATTCTGGGTGGCTTTTGTTACACTTCCTACAAGTAGGATTATGGGTACGGGATCCCTGCTGGTTTGATTTCCCCTGACCTTGGTAGTTGCTACGATTCTCTTGATAATTACCACCACCATTATGTGATATTTGTCGCCATTACTATTGTTACCCCCATATCGAGGTTTCTTGTCATTCCCATTGTCATTTTGGTTGTTAGGTGGGTCTTTTCTCTTATTCCTCCCCATAACTTCCTCTTCACGCCTCAAAATCCTCTCAATATTAGAAGCCTTAGCATAAGCCTCCTGAAAAGTTGCAGAAGTTGCTCCCCCAAGTCAGGTCTGAATTCTAAATGCCAACCCATACTCAAACTTTTGAGCCTTGGCTCTCTAATCTGGCACAACAATCGGACAAAATCTAGCCAACTCGTTGAAATTTTGGGCATACTCTTGCACAAATATGTGATCATAGTAGCTAAATAATTCCAACGTGTCACATAAGGAAGACGTAGTACCTCCCTGGTTAATCTAGTGAACTCATTGTATTTCTGCCTCCTAATATGTTCAGGAAAAAATCTATTCTTAATAGCAACCTTAAAAGCATTCTAATTAAAGTTTTTCTGAGCTCAAACAATGGGTCCTTGACTCTCCCACCAAGTGTCTGCATCCTCCCTCAAATAAAAGGTCGCTTGGTATACTTTTTGAGCTTCAGGTGTCCCAGTAGCAGTGAATAACTTATCAAAGTCTCATAGCCAGTTCTCTAAGAGTAATGGGTCTTCCTTTCCTACAATGATTGGAGGTTTAAGGTTTGCTAACTTCTTTGCCATAGCAGCTTGTGGGTCCTCTCCACTATTATTCTCTAATTGGTTTTGCAACACTAAACCCATATGCTGTGAAAGTTGTTCAAGAGATCTCAGTCTCTCAAGCAGTTGTTCAGGGGTTTCAGCCATTTGTTCAAAAGTTCTCCTACGAGATCTAGTGTATACTTGATAGGTTTGCATACAATTCCTGCACGTTAGCATTGGTATTACTACATCTATTCACCCATACATGGTCTTGCACATAGTTTTATTTATTCAATACTAACTTTGATCATAAGAAAGTTACATGCCTCAACAAAATATATTTCATCATAACATTGCAAGACAATCTTTTCATGCTTCCACATAACATCAATTTGACAAGTAAGAAACAATTATAACAAGAACTTAAACTCTATTCAACTCAAAATAAAATAGTCAAGTAATACACTAGTAGAATAAATGCTATTTGCTGCGCTGATATTGCTGCGGTTTAACCCATACGCAGCAATATATAATGTAAAAAGAAAAGAAAAAATATAAAATAACCATATTGCTGCGGTTTTGACCCAAAACCGCAGCAATATGGTTTGGACGATTTTTTTTGAAAATTGTTGACTATTTGACCAAATATATTGCTGCGGTTTCTGACAAGAAACCGCAGCAATATATTAAAATAATATAAAAATTAATTTTTGTATGTATTGCTGCGGTTGCTAGAAAAAAACCGCAGCAATAGTTTTTAAAAATAATAAAAAAATAATTTAACTAGGGTTTTTAAGCGCTCCTCTCACTCACGCCTCTATTTCCCTCTCACGCACCTCTCTTCCCCTCTCTCTCTCCTCCTCTCTTACCCCTCTCTCTCCTCCTCGAACCCTCTCGCGTTCGTCCCTCTCTCATCCTCTCGAGTTCGTCTCTCTCTCATCCTCTCGAGTTCGTCGGTCTTCAACCACGGTCGTCGACCGGCCGTCGACTGTTCGACTTCACGCACGACTATCCGTCTTCAACCACGCACAACCGTCGACCATTCGTCTTCAACCACACACTACCGTCGATCGTTCGTCTTCAACCACCACATTACCGTCGACCGTTCGTCTTCAACCATACACTACCGTCGACGTCCGCCAGGTTCGTTCGTGGGTTTATTCATCCGCCAGATTCGTTCGTTCGTGGGTTTATTCATCCGCCAGATTCGTTCGTTCGTGGGTTTACTCATCCAGATTCATTCGTTTGTTGTAGGTTCATTCGTTTGTTGTAGATTCATTCGTTTGTAAATTTTCGTTTTTTTTATGTAATTTCAGCAGTTTTTTATATTTTCTATTTTTTTATCCTTTTTTTTTCGTTTGTTTTAGATCGGTTTGTAATGTTCATTGTTTTAGTTTAGCAAAAAAAAAAAAAATTCTGCTTTTTTCATTTCAGCATATCAAATTTACTTTTTATTTCTTTTTTGGTGAATGAATTTTTTTTCCTGTTTTTTTCATTTCAGCATATCAAAGTTCATTGTTGTAGGTTTGTATTATAGATGCAGATCTGTTAATCTAACTTTTTAAAGTTAGTGTTTCATATTTTTGGGAAAGTTAGTGTATTGATGCAGCAGATCTCGTTTGTATGTTTAGTTAAGTTTTTTTTTTCACTTTAATTTCGTATATAAATATCAAAAAAAAAAAAAAAAAAAATTTTTTGAACTGTGATACATATTGCTGCGGTTTTTGGTAAAAAACCGCAGCAATATGTTCGAATTTTTTTATATTAAAAATACATATCGCTGCGGTTTTGGGCCACCTTATATCACCACAATTCCTAATATTGCTGCGGTTTGGTAGATATAACCGCAGCAATATTACGTAATATTGCTGCGGTTCAAAACCGCAGCAATATTACGTAATATTGCTGCGGTTCAAAACCGCAGCAATATTATTAATACCTATTGCTGCGCCCTCAATTGCTGCGCGCCCTATTCCGCAGCAATAGGGCACTTTTTAACCGCAGCAAGTAGGCTTTTTTCTACTAGTGATAAATTCCTATTAAAACTCATATATAGGAACTTAGAGAATTTCTAATACTACTAAAGAACTTAGTCTATATACCTTATTATAAATATAAGTTTTTAAATCTTATGGTAAAACGGTCTTCCGAGTGCGATATTTTCTTGTAGTTACATTTTTTCTCAACATATAAACATATAAGAACGAAAAGAAACAATTAATAAGCACCTGAAAAAAGTGCTTTCACATTAAGGCACATAAACCCTTTTCGATCCCACTCTCACAATTAGTAGCAAGAGGTCAAGAGCTAACTTCAAAGTTCGAGGACGAACTTTCTTTTAAGGGGGAGTAGATGTAATGTTCCAAATTTTTATAACTATTTTATGAAATTTATTTTGTTATAATAATATTTTATGAATATAAATTTTGAAAAAAAAAATATAATAGTAATAAATCCAATTTTTCTTTATGAAACTCATTTTTTATTAAACCAAATTTTATCCCTTAAAAAAATAAAATTTTCGAAATCAGATTTTTTTTTCGTCCAAAACGAAAAACAGAGAAAAAAGAAATTTCTGAAAATATAACTTGAGTTGGTTTTGGCCTTTTTGGGAAAGGTTTAGATTTTTTTTAAATACTTATCTTTTAGTGAAATCCTAGATTTATGTACATATATATACCCCCAAACACCCAAAAATTCTCACGCAACTCACTTTCTTGATCTCTTTGGTAAGTTCCAAATTCCAAATCTAGAATCCACCATTGTTGTGTTTCGAAGGTTTCAACCAGAAAAAACTAAAAAAATAATTTAAAACCCGACGTGACTCCGGCGACTTGACCAGAGTACGACATCGGACTTCTTCTTCTCTTTTCTTCTTTCTTCTTCTTTCTCTTTCCTCTGATTTTGCATGCCCATGAACTTGTTTTGATCAATTTACTTCAGCTTTTTGTTTAAAAAAAAAAGAAAAGGAAAGGAGCTATAATGGTGCAGCAAGTCATGTGGATTGTGACTTTGCTGTAACTCATTATGAAAAGTTGTAATTTGGGGGGGGGGGGGTAATTTCCTTTTGAAGATTCACGTTTTTTTTAAAAGTAAATTTTTAAATTTCTTCTTTCTTTTGTTTTCAAATTTGTTTATTACTAATCTTGTAAATTTTGATTAATTATTTTTCGGGATATTATATCAAGTCACTAACTTTAGGTAATATTATTTTGTTGTAGACGGAAACATCGTAGAAGGCGACTTTTAGTTGATATTGCTATAATTGAGACGCATTCGAGGTAATTCACAATGTCCATCAACAACTAAAATTCCGTTAGGAATTGTATGTGTTATGTGTAATGCATGTGGTTATGTAATTCTATGTTTATATTAGATGTATATTATGTGAAATAAATAGTATTAGTACTTGTTATGACTAAAATTATTATTATTAATTAATTCTAGTACTACTATCGCTGCGTATAATACATAAGTATCTACTAGTATTTTGTTATTACATTCGGATTTATAATGTACATATGTAATCACCATATTAAAAATTATACTAATGTTGATAATGTAACTTAATGGGTACAACTAGTGTGTTAATGATGTTACGAATGGTGTTATAAGTTGATATTGTGACTCTATGAGGCTCTAATGATGGACATATTGGTCACGATAAATTATGGGCGTTGATTAATATAATTCTATAAATGATTAAGTTGGGAAAAATAATTTATGATATTTGATGTGTCATAACTTTTAAAATATATTAATCACGTAAAGTGGAAACATTATTCAGGGAAATAGCCTGTGGACTTGGATCCTCCATAGGTGATGAACAATACTTGATTTTATTCTGTTACGTACAACTCTTTATTGTCTTCCTCCTAATACTAATGGTGCGCATTGTGGATACCCATTAGATTAGTTAGGGGTGTGTACACTAGGAATGTTCTGCAAAACGATATTGGCCATTACTCTTAATTTATTTGGGTGACGATCCATGTTGAAGTAGGTGGTTACTGGGATTACTCCCGGCCTACTGACGTTTAATTCTCCTCTAATAATTAAATTTGTTGTTGTATGACTCATATAAACTTGAAATAATTGAAATGGTTAAGTATATTACATACTTGTCTGTATTATGTTATACTTGTCTGTACTACGTTATACTTGTTTGTATTATGCTATAAAAATTATTTTCAAAATATAACTATTATTATTTTTACGGGATGGAATTGTAATTACTTAGCTTTCGCTAATTTTTGTGCATTTGTTTTCCTTTGTTCCTTTCCTATTTATATTGTGCAGGTTGGTGAAAGGGACTACGTTGCAAGAATGAGTGAATCTAAGTTTTAAAGTTCACCTAGTTTAATAAATATCATAAACTGTTATTTGGGATTGTTTAGTTTTGATTTAGTTAGACAACTTAGTTTGGTATATTTGATATTTTGGTTTGTGAGTTGAATTTTTATTTTAATAATTAGCCTTGCATTTATTTTTAACAATAGATGCGGCAGTAACACCCTAAAGGTTTGGTCAGATGTTTTAATGAAAAAAGTGAATATTTTATAAAGTTTTGAAACCAATGTTTCGGGGTGTTACATGCAGTCTATCAACATCATCTTCAGCTCGCCCACATTTGTTTACCACAAATGACGACTCGAGCTCGCCACGACATTCACAAGCCCAATTTGAAGTACGCAATGCTAGCTCACATACCTTCAGCACATCTTTCTCGTTCACCAATTCCAAAAAATCATAAAATAGCCTTGTCTAACCCAAATTGAAATGCGGCCATGAACGATGAATATAATGCTTGAATTTAAACAAGGACTTGGGATTTGGTTCTTGGCCTACATGGGTTAATATTATGAATTCTATGTGGCTTTTTCGTCATAAGAAAATTTAACAATGACCTTGAAAGGCACAAAACTCGTTTCGTGTGTGATGCAAGTCTCAGGAACGGAGACTCGATTGAGATGAGACTTTTAATTAGTATCGTTATCACTCTAACAACTATTCGTACTATCTTAATTTTGGCTATGGCTCATAATTGGTCTATTCATCAACTGAATGTCAAGAATGCCTTCTTATATGGTGATCTGATCTAAAAAAAACAGTATTAATACATCAACCTTCAAGATTTGTTAGCAATGAGTAGCCTACTCATTCTTGTCGCCTCTATAAGGTCCCTTATGGTCTCAAAGAAGCACCAGAGGCTTGATATCAACAGTTTGCTAACTTTCTACAGCAGATAGATTTTGTTGTTGCACAGAGTTACACTTTCTTGTGCACCTACAGACATGGACTTGTTATACTCTCTTTAGGATTAGGAATTAGTCAAATGGGATAAAGAGCGCCTTTTGAGTAAAGACGTTTAAAAGTTGTGGCATAGGACATGCCTATTGGAGTGTATGTCCTACTTGGTTTCCTCTCGAAGGATTTGTTCAGTGCCTCAAGAATGTTCACCTCTCCACCTTTAGATGTGAATGCATAGTCATTCTTCTTGTTATTGTTGTTATTTAGAACAATTGTTGTCATTTTCGGCATTTTTCAACTAATCATCTTCAATTTGAATGCCTATATTGTATAGCTTTGCAAAACTTTTCATACCTAAATACTTAACATGGTTTTTATATTTAGGTAACAGATTGGAGATGAAGATGTGAATCAGGTCTTCCTTGGGAGGCCTAGAGACCATGTGAGTGGACTTTTACTCTCCACCTGTTGGGTTCATATTATTTCATGAACTCCCAGGTAATATCACCCCAAGTTTAAACATGTTTGGAGTCCAGTGAATAGAACCAATTTCTGACATATAGGGTCCAATGACATTCGGAATAGCGTCAGATACAGTCCAGGATCCACTGACTTAATGATCATGGTGGTCCTAAAATTCTTCAAGTGGTACTTGGGATTGTCAGTAGGCTCGAACTTGGGAAAGTCACTTGTATAGAACCTTTCGGGTAACTTTTCCTTGAACTTGCTCATCCACATCAACATAGGCATCCTTGTTAATAACCTTATGGATAACATTTTCCATTTGTTTGTTGAATCCAACATATTCACTCTTTTCAACTTGATGCAGACGAAGAGTGACCTCTTCCAAGTTCTTAGACAATCGTTCGATGATACTAGTTAATTCAACAACCTTTTCGTCACCCATTTTCATTTCAAAAAGGACCCTTGCTTCAGTTATATCAACAGATCGAGGTTTTCTTACGCGACTATGAGTTCTTGAGTATGTCTTCTCAATTTTCCAGTTTGACAAGGATGCATTTACTTAGGACTCACCAAAGATGGACAAAATACTGTGAAAGGAGTGAAATAGAGAAGGGAATTTTTCTTAAAAAAATAGCGAAACAACCAATATTATGTCAAAACTAGCAATGGTGTGAGGTGAATAAGGTTGCGCGTCACACAAATAAGGTGCGTTGTGCAAGCATTATACGCCTGACTTATCAATGATGCGATAGGCGCATATCTTTGCGGTACACAATTTGTTGGTTTTGCAATTATTTTGGCCGATTTTGCAAAAAAAATAAAACAAACAGGGTTAGGGAAATGATAACTTAGTTTGTTCAAAATTTATGCCAAAACGGGGGAGAATAACATGGCAATGTTTATGGAGGGAAGGATAATTTGTTATGGTGATGGACTTGTGATGTAGGAATATCGGATAATGTCATTTTGGTGGAAATGTTTTTTGGTGATAACATCGAATGCAATTTGTGGTGATAAGGACGCTTTTAGGTGATTAAATTAATTTGTGAAGATATGAGATAGGAATTTGGCCAAAGTTTTTTCACAAATCAAGGATGAATTTTGAAAAAAAAAACAAGGAGTTTTTGAAAAAGGATGGATGAAATTTTTTGTAAAAAAATTAAAGATGGGACAAATTTATGGGGATAAGTATGTTGGGATGATTGAAATATCCGAATTTCTCCGAGAAAAAGAAAAGATCAAAAAGAAAACCTAAGTATGATCGTTCACCTAAACGAGACTCGATAGTCATGTGACTTAAAAAAGAAAAAAGATTGAGTTTTTATCTTTAGAATTAGGTGAGATTCATTTTAACCAAAGGATTCGTAGAACGATCATGATTCTACGTGAATGCAAACGGGGGAAAAAATACAGAAACTACCACCACCACGACTAAGTCGACAGAAAAACACGAGATGCACAAGATGTGCGCCATGCATTTGATGTGCTCGCGGTGCAAGGCTTATGCGTCCGGCATGAGAGCGATGCGCAAAGCGCAAATCATTGTGTTTGGCGCACTGCTCCCCGATATGTTTTTGGCGATTTAGGCGAGGTTTTGGCTAATTCCACGTAATTTTGAGACGCGACTACAAGCATGACATGATAATCGATTTTTGACTAACCATGACACAATGAATGATCGTTTGACGGACTTTTTAGGACTTTAAAGCAATAGACCAACTGGTATTAGCATGATACCTATATTATGTGCGCTACACAACCCAATGTGCGCGATGCAAAGCCTATATGTCCGGCGCAGGTGTTGTGCCCAGGTGAATCTTGGTGCGTTTGGCGCACGGCGCTCCGACATGCAATTTGTCAATTCAGCAAAAGTTTGGACTATTAAGACGATCTTTTTAGATGCGATTTCAGGTGCAATACATATCAACATTTGGCAAGTTAATGATAGGCGAAAATTGCAATCACAAGCAAATGCCACGTAACATGGATGCAAAAAGGTTCTCAACTTAAGTCCAATTCTACTTTTTAAATTATGGACAGGTCTAGGTTAAGGCTAAAGGAGTCTGTGACTAAGTGATTAATCCCATGCTGTGTACCTTTGCTTTAAAAGGTGACTAAGTGTAAAACGCACTCCAGTTCTCGAGTCAGGAACAAGAGAACAATATCATGGTTGGGTAGGTTTACTTATGACTAAGATCCAACACTATTGCTCAAGAAGTTTTCGGAAGGACAAAGCAGAAAAACCTCGGGGGTGGCCTCACGCATAGAACATTAGCTAAAAAGGCAAGAGAGATTCTCCTTATGGTGGCTTAACCAATAGTCATGCACATGCAAAAAATAATTTTTAAAAATCCTCCCTAGTGGAGTCGCCAAATTATAGGCGTGATTTCGCCTACAATGTGTGCGCGCGTATTTGACTACCCCAATGTTGAAGTTTTATTAAAAATGTTTAGAATTCCCTAACAAGTCTTAAAGGAAGACTCATAAAGCTATTTGGATATTTGGGAAATCATAGGGGCATATTAGGGACTTATCCAATGTAGATTTTCCCGTCATAACTTCATTAATGGTCATGAACCAAAAAGTGAGTTCGTGGGCGAGGGTATGAACACTGTCATAATGAACCACGTTCACTCATTGTTGACCTCTACTAAATATCGATTCATAACAAAGTTTATGTAGAAGAACAACCAGGCAATACTTTCAAGGCCCCAAAAAAATTAGTTTAACTGGGTTGATTAAACACCACCAGAAATCTAATGGTAAGTTAATAAGCAATCAACATTACAAGGTCCCTAACAGGTTGTCCAAATACAAGCAGGACAATCACAACAATATATATAACAATTAATATTAGAACAATTTCTTATGTATTAATTAGCAATAATAACATGTGGTTGATGAAAATACAAGCAGGATAATCACAGCAGTATATATAAAAATGAATAAAAAGAAGGAAAGTGGTTAGTATATACAAGAGAACACTTTTATATTAAAGATCTAAATCGTGGAAAGAAATAGTTACTACCTTCAATATTTAAATATGAATTTATTCAAGGTCGCTTAGGAATATACCAGTGTGGCTTGGGTCTGAGAGAATAACAACTTTTAGGAGGAGAAATCGTGAAGCCTTTCCACGAACACTGAGGAAAATTAATTAAAGTAAGTGAGTATGTATGCAAATACGTGTTTATGTGTTTGTAAGTATGAAAGTCTAAGAGAACATGTGAGTATGTGAGTATGTGAGTATGAGAGAATTCGTAAGTATTCGGGCGTAAAGAGTACGTAGAAAAGTGTAGAAATCGTATCATAGGAAAATATTAAGAAAAAGATTTTTTAAAAAAAGCAGACTACGCGTCATGCAAGGAGTACGCCAGGCGCGGGACTCCTCGTGAGGCGTGAAAACACATGTCAGGCCCAAATTGATGCGCCTGACGTGGCTCAACCAATGCACGTAACGCACGTTTATTTATTTTTGAAAATATTTATTAAAACAATAAATAAATAAAATTAATTATCATGGAGAATTAATTGGTCTTTTCCAAGGATTGGGCTTATAATATTTTATATCGGCTCAAAATTTTTTATGAGTTCAAAATACAATTAATTATCAAGAATAATTAACTACACTTTAAAATAAGACTTTTGATCATTTATAAATAAATAAGGTTTGACATTTAAAATAGTTCTGGGTTGGCTCTTCGTACTTCTCTCCCCTGTGATCGGACCAATTAACACCGCAATATGTTTCATCATTTAGCCCTTAAAGGTGGAGACACAATTATGTGTCTACACTAGGCAACACGCATATAAAGATAAGTCACCATTAGCTTATTGATAACTTATTCATGTTGAAGTCATACTAATAAAATTCATGTCATGTAAACCTCACTCTTACCCGTCAAAGACATACAAAACTGCAGAACTAAACATTTATAAAGTCAACAGGGGCCAGTACATTTCGAATATCATGTAAATCACTTTGAAGATAATATACAAAATAATCAATTTTGAAGAACTAAATCGCTTGCTTTCTTTATTTATTTTTAACTCTGATTAAGCAAGACAGAGCTTCGGGCCTATGGCTCACCTTGGGTTTTCACTCGACATAATGAACTGGGTCTATGTCCCACCTCATGTTTTTAATCACCCATAATTGTTGCACCCTATCGACACACATCATGATAATAAACTGTATCTCTCTAACATCAAGTCTGATTATATAACTCGTTATAGTTCAATTGTATTGCCCTAATTTAGAAATTTAATGCCATGTTTTAGAATATTTTATATGCAAAACAAATATGTATAAAATAAAATATTTCCAACAAATCATGACATCAAAACAATAGGACATCTAGGTACATTGTACTAAATCAATATAGCAAGTCGGGGAGAATAAAGGGGATTCCAATCTTTCAAGAGTAAGAATCGATTCCAAAACCTCTTAAAACCAAGAGTCTTATTGTCGGATCAAAAAATAATATATACTTCCTCCGTTTCTAAATAAGTGCAACATTTGCATAGTGTTTACTATTCACAGTTTCAACTTTATTTAGCTTTGGTGATTTACATTTTAAGAAAAACATAGTCATGTGGGATCTTGTTAGATTCGTCTCAATGTGAATTTTTTTAATATCAACTTTTTATAATTTTTACTTATTGATAATTGAAGATATTAATGGTTAAAATAATGCATTGGCAAACGTGAAAACAAGAAATGTTGCACTTATTTAGAAACGAAGGAAGTAGTATATTCAAAAACATTTAGATAAATTTTATTTGAATCAAGTGGTCAAATTGTGAAAGTATTGGGTCAGACCGTCTGACCCAATATTCTCGTCAGACGGGCTGAGCCCAGTACCATACAACTTTAGTTTCGACTTCCCTCCACAAAACCAGCACCTCAATCTTCTGAAAACAGCCCGGTATATTAAAATGGAGGCGACGTCGTCGACAACATCAACCTCGGTGGTTTCCGGTGACGGATCAACAGTAGATTCAAGCATGAACTGGGTAACATTAGGTGCCTTGCCCTGGAGAAGGTGGCTGCATCCCTTGAACTTCTATGTAAATATCAAAGTTTTGGATATGCCCACATCGATTATCAATGATTTATCAGTAGCTGAATGATAAACATGTTGTATACTTTGAGGAGTAAAGATAGTATTATTTTGCTCTTATTGTCGAAAGAACAAACGAGTGAAATTCCACTCCAAAACAAAAACATACCTCTCTCTAAACAAAACCCTCTGCCTTCTCTCTACACCACAAACAACTTATAACCCTAGAACTCGCCGGAGATCCGGCGCCGCGCTGGGCTCCGGCGGATCTCCGGCGAGATCGAAATTTTTGCTCGTTTTTGGTTTTGTTTGTTTTCGACGCGTTTTCATCTTCCTTCAATCGGGTTGTTAGGGTTTTCGGCCCTTTAATTCCCCGCCTTTTCCATCTTCTTTTCCTGGTTATTCGCGGCGTCGGCTTTCTTCGCCGGCTTTTTCGTTCGTCGGTGCGTCCCCGTCGCCGTTTCGCACCACCACTTTTCGTTTAGTCGGTCGCCCCAGTCCTTCGTCGTTCCCCCCCGGTCTGTGCGTTTTCCCCCTCTCCCCTGTTTTCGTTCGTTGGTCGTCCCAGTCCTTAGGCGTTCTTCGAATCTGTGCGGTTCCTCCCCCTCCCCCTGTCCGGTGCATTTCCACTTCCCGGTTCCCCTTGTTTGTGGTCTGTTGCTTCTGCCCACCCACGGTTTTGGCTCGGCTCAGTGGCTCTTAAATCCAGGTTCCTTGGTCAAGGTCTTTAGGTTTTCCCCTCCCCGAAGCCCTTTTACGAAGGTTAGTCTAAGTTCCCCTTCCCCGTCCCCCTGGTTAGGTTTAGGTGTGGTTGCGTATCCCTTCCCCGTCCCCCGCTAGTGTTAGTTGGAGTCAGTGTCTGTAGTATGCCAAGGATGTCGTTGGTGCAAGTTCTTGATGGTGTGGTTTGCCGGAGCTTTCTGTGTTGGTTGGCAGTTTATTTTTTCTTTATTTTTCTGTTGGTATGTTTCAGCTCTGTTGTTTGTCGATCTTCTGATTTCGGGATTGTCACTTTGGATCTTAGGATCCGTCAGTGGGGCGTAGTTCATCAAAAGAACTCGCCCAAATTTCTCGTGATGACATCATGTGTCATCACACCTAAAAAACGCATCTTGTGGGAGGCCCCCCAACTTGTTTTGGGGCACGTCAAGACCTCCACCTCGTTTTTCGGGTTTCAGTCTAATGTGACTGATTTTCGAAGATTCTCGCAGCAGGGTCCGAAGTCACTCTCGAAAGTGACTTCTTTGTTCAGCGAATCAGGAGAATCCCAGAAGGCTCATCAAGGACCTTGGGATTTCGTGCCTAGTGGACTGGATCTACTAGCAGTTGTACGGCAATCTCTCTATGAAGATCGTCAGAGTTGCGGCTTTCAACAGTTTTTCAATCACATCCATCTTCACTCCCCATCGCACAAGACAAAAGTTGTTCGGCCTGGACTTTTTCTAGTTAATGTTTATGTTACTTTGTTTTTATGCGTTATGCTAGTTTTTCATACTGTCTGTTGTTTCTTCTTTCTGTTTAGTTTGGTTGTATTACCATTAGGTTGTACTCCCGATTTTCATTAATGCAAATTTCCTTGATGTCAAAAAAAAAAAAAAAAAAAAAAAAAAAAAAAAAGAATGATAAACATGTTTAGAGCCCAACCTGTAATCCTATTGATAGATGATCTTTTGCTGCTAAGTAGAATATTTGCACTGAGCTCGAAAAATTCCCCTGAATTATCAACCAACAAAATCTCAGAAATGGTGGACACTTAAGAATGAAGCAATACTCAAAAGAAAGCAACTAAAATCAATCATATTTCAGGTGGGGTGGGGGGGGGGGGAGAATTGGATGCTTCTTTTGGTGGGTGGTTGAGTAGGAAATTGTCCCTGTCTAATCCTTTCGATGATACCATCGACCTGGAGGAAGTAACAGTACTGGTTTCAGTTTTTGAAAATAGTGGTTCTCTTTTAGTGGAGACAATCTGCAGGAAACAAAATACTAAAGGGTCTAACAAGCACATATTTTCCAGTGTTCACAAGGTTAGTGTTTTGTTTTCTTTTCAGTTGGACTTTGTTTACTTTCAGTTAGACTTTGTTTTCTTTCAGTTGGACTTTGTTTTATTTCAGTTGGACTTTGTTTTATTTTAGTTGGACTTTGTTTTCTTTCAGTTGGACTTTGTTTTGTTTCAGTTGGACTACCTGAAAAAAAATGAAGACTACCTGAAAAAGAATGAAGACTACCTGAAAAAAAAATGAAGACTACCTGAAAAAAAATAAAGACCAACTGAAACCCAAAGTAAGTCTAACTGAAGTACAAAAACCAACTGAAAAAAAAAGAAGACTAACTGAAAACAAAATGAAGACTACCTGAAAAAAAATGAAGACTACCTGAAAAAAAATTAAGACTAACTGAAAAAAAATTGGAACCACCTGAAAGTCGTCCGACCAAAGACTATGGTCGGACGAGTCCGACACAATACGTTCTCGGTCAAATTTTGTAAGAACGAATTGCAAAATCCAATATTTATAAAGAAAATTTTCATATTTTATTTCATTTTCAAGTGGAGTCAAAAGACTCTGCTTGGTCTAATGTGGCTACGCCATATGCTCTATACACCGAGCTATCTCACACTCTTTATCATATCTATTAATCAGCCTAACTAAAACATTACATAACATTTTGAGGGATGTAATACTTGGAATGTATCTGAGTAAGCAATCTAGTGTCGACAAATTTTATTTCCTGCAAATTAACTTCATCCCCACTATAATTTTCTTAACTCTCCTTTTTATTTTGTCTTTTGGGGTTGTGTTTGACGCTTTTTTTCATGTAAGCAAGGTCTGGACTCTGGAGTATCATCACTTCATTACTCGGCTAAATTTTTTATTGTTTTTCAGACCTATCTTAAACTTAAATATCAGCTTGAACGATGTTTTACAAAACGTTAGAGTAGCCCTATTATCTTGAGATGGATAGCGATTGCCGATTGGTGAGTGTTAGGTAAAATAATCAATGGCAATTCCAAAAATTAAATTACGAAGGTCATTAGGTTCACCATTTACAAATTATGCAAACCATTAGAATAGGCAGCCTAATTTTAACATAAATTAGATAAATTCAAACCTATATTTTTTAAACAAGTCCATTCTATCTCACTCTGAGTCTCTAACCCGAACATATGTTAAGTTTGTCTTTCGGATATTAACATAGCTAGAAGTTGAACCCTGATCTAAGTACTTGCATTCAGACACTAGTTTGAAGAAACAATAATTACATAGAACATTCTATAAAACAAATTCAAGATTTGTAATCACATGGGAACATTAGTCAGTTGAAGGTCAAGCAGTCTCTCCGATAACTAGCACATATTATCTGTACACACAATATAAAAAAAACTATTTGTAGCCAAACACAGTTACCCCCTGCAAATCACTCACTTTTATACGTAAATGACGTGTTACAAAAAAATAAGGCAACTGCAAGCATCCACCAGCGTAACATCAAGCATCATTTGTCATATATAGTAAACCATTCCTACTTCAATCAGTGATGTATGCGGGATTCCAAGAGCAACAGCGGGTCTTCGACAGTTCTGCCTCAAGAACCTGTATATCAAGTTAATGGCAATTTTCTTTATGTATGATGATTCCTCTCTTGCTACTACACAAGTATTGCCTATCATGTAAGCCACTCCAGCTTTCCTCGCCTCCATAAGTTTCTCAACATCGCCATTTGGCTCTGGATCTCTAAACCTAACTCTTCTAGTTCTCCTACCAAGAGCGATACCACCACCCTCACTTACTCTATCTCCATTAGTCATGTGGTTCAGAGGTGGACTAGGTGTCGGCGCTTCACCATCATTGGCTTTACGTTGTAGGAACTCCACTACCTCCTCAATCAGTTTGGACTCAAAGTCATAAGTGTCTCTGATGTCCTTGTATCCATACCTGAATACAAATCAATGACTTCACTTCTATCAAGTTCCTTTATCCTTTAGCTGCATTTGGTTGGGCGGAAAAGTTTCAACAGAAAATGAATTTCCAAGAATCTTTTTGTTTTCCGTGGAACTCATAATTGTAGATTAGTTTTCCTTTGTTTGGTTCAATGGACTAAAAAGTCAGAGAGGGGAAAGCAAGACTCGAAATGGAAGAGAGGCGATAGATAGGAAGAAGCAAAAAGGAAGCCAAGGAATAGAAAGAAAAATGTCGCATTCCTTTTAAGAAAAAGGATGTATTCCACCCTTAAGAGAGCTATCTCCGACTCTTTAAAAACCAAACAAAGAAAATACAAAAACCACTTTTCTAGAAGTGTTTTACGCCCAACCGAACACTCTCGATGTACTACAATGTCGAATAGGAAAGGAAATTGGACATACAACATACCTCACCGTACAACGAAGGATACGGAGTTCTTGAGGACCAACCCCACCAATCTCCAGACGCTCATTAACAGGAACAGTGGGAACTAGTAATGTTTCAATCGTGACGAAGATGAGGACTTGGTGGAATGCAGGGAAGTTTGTAACAAAGTGAGCAAACATTGGCGGGACCCCAGAGGTGACATTAGAGTATATCAGACCGATTCCAGGTACCCTCAGAACACCAAGGCTTGGGCCAAGAGTAAAAAATCTCTCCAAGCTCACCTTGTTTTGATGCTCGAAGGCCAG
Organism: Beta vulgaris subsp. vulgaris; assembly: GCF_026745355.1. Lineage (NCBI taxonomy): Eukaryota > Viridiplantae > Streptophyta > Magnoliopsida > Caryophyllales > Amaranthaceae > Beta > Beta vulgaris. The sequence goes on from NC_079203.1 coordinate 23,772,133, forward strand.
TTTCTTCACGGTACCATACTTCCATACTGACATCAAACATAATATTACAAAAGAAGAAACCAAAGGAACCCAGCCTCCTTGATGTATCTTCGCCAGACAGGCTGACATATAGAAGAGCTCAATTGATCCAAACGCTAACACAAAAATGATAGCCACAACTACATTTCTTCTCCACACAGTAACTATGATGAGGAACATTAAACAGGTTGTTACAAACATTACAGAGATCACAGCCAGACCTGCATAGAATAACATCAGAATTCTTAGAGCAGCAGACAAACTAATGACAAAATTTAGTAGATCTAACAACAGGAATTAATCAGAACTTTGTGTTGTAGAAAACAACAATAATAAATATATTAGTTCTTTAAAACAGTTCTTGGAAAGTTATAAGCATTTAATTTGTGAGACAATTACAAGATTAAAAAAAAAAGAGGGAGTAGCCAGGAATATGCTTCCAAGATCATAAAAAGAGAGACAAAAGGTTTACCGTAAGCATTGCCTATTTTATCTGTGTCCCTGAAACCCAAGACAACAGCCAGACACAGCACCATTAATGTCCAATTTGCCTCTGGTATGTATATCCGACCATATATATCATCAGATGTGTGCACTATTCTTACACGTGGAAAGCACTTTAAAGCCCTGCACTGACTTATTATCGAGAATGTTGCAGATATTATTGCTTGACTGGCAACAACGGTTGCAAGAGTAGCGATCACAAAAATTGGCCAGAAGATGGGCTCTGAACATACCAGAACAAACAAAGATACAAAAAGTGGTCAGTGGAAAGCACAAAGAGTGTCAATAATGCTATGTACGAGTTTTTTTGTTTTCTGGTAAAATTGTTATACCTTTTATCTATCAATGAGACAATTTTAATTGCAGGAAAAAAAAAGCGTATAGAGTGGTAAAATAAGATAACTCCCTATAACATCTCAGCTATGAAACTAAGAACAAGATATTACGTAAATTGTACATGCATCGCAACGCTGCAAAAAGTAGATACTATCGACAAATTGTCATGTTAGGATAAGATATAATAGCACTAATATATATTCCCTTCTAAAAGTTCTACAAGGAGTAAATTTACTCTCGTTTAAAAAGTAATGGTTGTTACCCCCATACAACCTAATATATTTCAAACATATAATATCCAGGTTGCTGATCATAAAGGCACGGGTGACTGTTCTCCTAACATAGATCATACCAGGTATTGCCTTGTAGAAACTACTTTGCAGGTCTTCCCTGTGCTCAGAAAGATAAGCAGCTTCGCCCATGTATGCAAGAACTAAACAGGGATAGACAAACCCTGCAAATGCAATCTGCCATAGTAAACATAAAGATTAATGTCGTGGAAAATGGTATATATGGCTCACTTGTGGTTGGCCGAGGCAATTGGCATAACAGGGAAAAACAAATTTTCCCTTGATTCCAACCAAAAATAACTTAGTTTTTTCTTCAAAAATTTTTTTGGCAAACATCAAAGTTCAGTGCATGATAGAATAGTGCAGCACAATGTTACCCTCAAAGAAAGCTGAGAGAAGTGACCAAGATCAGCAAACATTGCTTCAGCACCTGTTGATAACCAAACAAAGCATTCAAAAACTTATTCCCATTTCGATTTAAGGGCAGAATGTTCATAGCTTATATCAGTTCAGTACCTGTAATACAAAGCACAATACCACCAAGTGAGTGCCACCCCACTTTACCCGTTACTTTGAAAAATTTGTACGCATAATATGGTGAAACTGCACGGATGACCCCAGGATTCCAGTGAATTATGTTGTATAGCCCTACTCCACCAACGCAGAAGAGCCAAGCTACAAGAATAGGAGCAAAGAGAAAGCCCACTCTGCTAGTCCCATATTTCTGAAGAGAAAATATGACCAACAATATTACACAGGCCACGCTGACAGTGCAATCTGGATCACCAAATTTAAGACGAACTACTTCAGAATTGCTGTATATCAGATTGCCACGACACAGTGGTTTAATTTTTTTTTATGAAACAAAAGAAACTTCGCCTAGGAAAATTGGAACTCCACAATCCTCAAATTTTAAATCTATCATAGTCCCTATATATACATCCACTCTGGTTTAATCCTGCGTGACCTGAGTCAAAAGCATTGAGTTGATAACTGACTAAAAAAATCATCATAGAAATACGAATACTTACACTCATTTAAATGAGGGATCTTAATTTTTAAGCCAGAGACTGCAGATAGGACTGCAAAACAACCGAAATCATTGCAAATCACAAGTGCCACAAATTGACAGTAACTCACAGATTTCATTAGCTATTAGCGCACGTACCAGACATTGTTGGAGTAAGAATCCCATCACCAATTACCATGCTTGTCCCTAGGAGAACCACTAGCAACAGGACAACACGTGAGTAGCGATGCTTCTCAAAGAATTCTTTAATAGCCAAGCTGCACTTGGTCTCTTTCTTAGAAGTACCACTTTCATAAAAAGATGGATGAGCATGTCCCATTTGGGAAGGATAAAAAAGTCCCATTTTGGAAAACCGACAAAGCAGAGAATACAATGCAAAAGTTCCACCTGCAGCATATCAAGTGGACAAGGACAATTTACATTCAGGAAATAGCAGTTACAAGCCATGAAAGGCAAACAACTTACTTAGATAATTTAATGTCAGCACCTTCTCCTTTGTCATCTGCTGATATAACAAAGATGATGTACTTGCAAAGAGGGATTAGAGTCAGTGTCCAGAATACCAAAGAAAGAACACCAAATATTTCAAGGTCATCTTCGTAAAGCCGCAAGCTCCCCGAGAATGTACTCTTGTAGACATAAATAGGGGACGTGCTAAGGTCACCATAGACAACCCCCAAACTTTGGTATGCAAGACACAGTGCCCTTCGATACAACTCCTGTCAACAGCACAGATGATGATATTGTTTAGAAATTATGTTTTTTTTTTTTCATTTCCACAACCAGGAAGTGGGGAATGAATTTAACCCAAAAAAAAGAAAAAAACACTCCAAAATACCCATCTCAAAATTCAGCACCAGTAAAGAGCAATGGACTAACAAGGGAGCAAAGAGCAGTGACGGTGCCTATGATTTGAGATAAAGGCGTCAGACAGACAAGATTTGGCTCAAGATATAGATAAAGAGCATAGGGAAAGGTTACAATAGACAAAACCATTACAACACTGTCAATGTGGGATCAACAAATAAAACAAGAAATCTAATTCTAATAAATAAATAAAACTCAGCCAATTGTCTCTAATTTGAGCTCAAAATTCTATCCGAAAATTTGGGAAGAAGAAGACACTAAACTACAGGTGACATTGACAACTCAAACCTATATATAAACACAAGAGTAATGATATGATATGATCTAAAGAGCATATTGTTTAACCAAAGTAGATAAATTTGTGACATTGTTTGCCACTATGACTGAGATTCGACTTCTTCCATCCCCGTAACAGAATGCTAATGAATTTTTATGTAATTATACACAGAATTTCCCTACATGAAGGTCCATAGTAAGGCACCTCTGCTACCAAATAATATTACTAGTCACTGTCAATGCGAAACTTCCTGATAAGGAAAACATTGCAATAAAGAAAAAAGTAAAAACGTATTATATAGTCACTGTCGCACCAAATTGAGTTTAAGTCTTGCTGTATCTACTTCCCCAGTAAAAAACTACGCTAATAGACTTAAATTCAAAACTAAAACTAGAAGTCTTGTGCAATCTAGCAGAAAGGATCGAATTTGATGCAATATGGAATTGTATACCCAATATCAGACCCGTATACTCAATCTCCAAACTTGGATATTTTCAAAAAAACTAGTAAATTGGAGAAGAATACCATCATTTTTTCATTTTTCCATAATAGGCAAATAAACATGTTTACATTATCACGTTTCTGCCAAAATCCGTCACCAACATGCCAAAATTTCTTAATCTTTCACTAAATTAACCGCCCTCTGTAACAAACTTATCTATATCATCATTTCATTCAAAAATCATCTCCAGAATTGAAAAAAAAAGGAAAACCCAACTCAAACATTTACTTTTCTCACCCAAAATAAACCCAAAAGAATTAGTACAGCATTATGATACTCCATAGGAACAATTATTAAACCAGAAAAAGAAACTTAAAGATAAATATGGTTATCCTATAGCATTTCCACTAACTTTTTGATATTAACAACAAAAGTGCATAAACAGAAATTAAAGAGCAATCCAAATAAAAGAAATTTAAGAGTAATCAACTTAAAGAAAGGTTAAAATTACTTACAAATCGAGATGGGTGAGTTGATAAATCCATTGTGCATTCAAAGTTTCAAACTTGAATAATCAGAAAAATTGAAGAAATTCCAAACCTACATAAAAACCCATATATCTTTAAGTAATGAACTGTAATTTGACAAGATTATAATTGGGAAGTACGGATTAGTACAGGCTGTGTTAAGTTGGATTGAGAATCAGAGCAGTAAAATTGAAAGGATTATTCTTTCCCAGAAAAAAAAAGATTCTATTGGAAAGAATGGAGAAATGTTAGATCCGGAAACATTTAAGTCAAATTAATAGCAGTTCTTGAAAAAAAGGAGAGAGAAAAATGTGAAAATGGAGGAATAGAAAATTGGGGGGAAGTTTCAAAAATATTTATTTATAGGGTTTATACAAGTGATCCAAATCAGTGGGAGAGTGAGAGTTGGATTTGTGTAAAGTGTTTGTTTTTTCGTAGGTAGTGAGAGTCTGAGAACTTCTTTTTTCTTTTTTGACGCGTTAACCATAACTAAGGTCTAAGGGTATATGTCACAATCATAATAGTTTATGGTTTGTGTCAATTTATTTGCATCAAATTTCATTTTCTTTCATAACAAAAGTAGTTGGCATGATACACATCTTAATCTTTTATTGTTTTGCTGTGATGTAACATGTACTATGAGATTGACTACTATGGTACGTTAGCTCACTTCAAATAGTTGTTTACGGTTTGGTACACAATTTTTAAAGTAAATTCATGAATGAAATTTTTAAGATGGTCTTTTTCTAAACAAGATCATGAAGATTGTGGGACCATAATGAATGTAAGGCACTTATCTAAATTTTCTTTTATCTTTTTTTTTTACTTTGAAATGATTTTAGAAAATATCAAAATTAATTATTCTAATTTTTGAAAATATTTTTAATAATTTTGAAAAATACAACAAAAGAATTCGAAATTTTTTGAAAATTCCAAAAATTAATTTCATTTTTACCCACATTTTCTCTCTCCTCTCCTCTACTTCTTCATCCCTCAAATTTTCCATGGATCTTCGATTTTTCTCGAATTTTCAGTAGATTTCTTAATTGGATCCTTCTCTTTCTATAAAATGTTAAGAATTTATGAAGAAATCATGAATTTATGATGGAGGAGTTGTAAAATCAAAAAATTAATTTCTGATTTTCATGGAAAATATTGGGGAAATTTTCTTTTCACTTTCCACTCTTTCATATTTGTAAATCCATGAAATAGATGAATAAACATACAAACTGATGATCATATGTACACCATTAATTCCCGAATTTCCATGGAAATTAAGGTTTGAGTTTCAAAATGAAAAAATCAAAATCTAAATTCTAGGTCATTATGAATTTAACAAAAACACGGTTTGGATTGTTGTAAGTTGTTGGAAAATCGCCGATTTGTGCGGCTTTTGAGTATTGATTATCATTGTCAAACTAGATAAATAATTCCAGAAGAGAGAGAAAAAAAATCAAAAGGTTGAAGATGAAGTAGGAGAAGATGACTGAACATACATTTTAGGTAATTACTAAATAAGGTTCCAGTAATTACCTAGAAATTAAGAGAAGTCTCAAAACTTTCGATTCCAAAGTGTATTGAAAAATAAATAATTGAACTAAATAACAATAACTACAAATTAATCAATATGAGATAAATGTGTTAATCCAAAAAAGCCAAATAGAATTATAAAGTCACAACATGTAAGAGATAACAACGTCTTAATAAGTTTGGTAATCCCTAGAAAATGTTTGGCAGTTACCTTAAAGCATATGTTTGGGTTTAATTTGGGCTTTTTAGTACAAGGAGGGACAATGGGGGCGCAAAACTCAACTTCATGGGGCTTGGTGAGGTATTGGTCCTAACGGACCCAGTGACATGATTGTCCAATCTTATATGATGGCGTTGATGAATAATGGGTATGGATTGTGATAGGAAAGGTTTGCTAATACCCAAACCTTGTTTGGTAATTACCTAAAAGCATATGATCTGGGGTTAATTTGGGTTTTTAGTACAAGGAGGGACAATGGGGGCCAAAAACTCAAGTCCATGGGGTTTGATGAGCTATTGGGCCTAATGGACCCAGTGACATGATTGTCCAATCCCCATATAGGATGGGTTTGATGAGTAATTGATATGGATTGTGATTGGGTAGGTTTGGCAATGTCCAAACCTTACTTGGTAATTACCTAAAAGCATATGATTTGGGGTTAATATGGGCTTTTTAGTACAAAAATGGACAATGGGGGCCCAAAACTCAAGTTAATGTGGTTTGGTGAGGTTTTGGGCCTAATGAATCCAGTGACATGATTGTCCAATCCTTATATGATTGCTTTGATGAGTAATGATAAAGGATTGTGATATGGAGAACATCCTCCACTTAGTGGGTTTGGTGATCCCCAGAACATGTTGGTAGTTACCTTAATATGATTGGGGTTAATTTGGGCTTTTTAGTATAAGGAGGGACAATGGGGGCCCAAACTCAACTTGGGATTTGTTGATGTATTGGGCATAATAGACCTAGTGACATGATTGTTCAATCCCCATAGGATGGCTTTGATGAGTAATGAGTATAGATTGTGATTGAATAGATTTGGTAATATCCATAACATGTTTGGTAGTTACCTTAAAGCATATGATTGGGGTTAATTTGGCTTTTTAGTACAATGAAGGATAATAGGGGGCCCAAAAATTAAGTCCATGAGGGTTTGGTGAGCTACTAGGCCTAATGGATCCAATGGCATGATTGTCCAATATCCATAGGATGGCTTTGATGAGTAATGGGTATGGATTGTGATTGGATAGGTTTGGTAATACTCAAACCATGTTTGGTAATTACCTAAAAGCATATGATATGGGGTTAATTTGGGCTTTTTAGTACAAGGAGGGACAATGGGATCCAAAACTCAAGTCCACGGGGTTTGTGAGGTATTGGACCTAATGGACCCGATGACATGATTGACCAATTCTCATAGGATGGTTGTGATGAGTAATGATAAAGGATTGTGATTAAGAGAACATCCTCCACTTAGTGGGTTTTGATAATCCCCATAACATGTTTGGTAGTTACCTTTGAAGCATAGAATAAGGATTAACTTGGGATTTTTTGTACAAGAAGAGACAATGGGGGCCCAAAACTCAACTTCATGGGATTTGGTGAGGTATTGGACCTGATGAAGCGAGTGGCATGATTGTGCAATCCCCATAGAATGACTTCTTTTTTTTTGAAAATTCAAAGTTATTATTGATAAACAAAAAAAGAGGATATAAACACCAAATCAACAGACTAAAGGGAATAAATAGGGCTCAGTATCCAACTTATCCCACCTTTTAGGAAGGGTTGAAAAGTTAGACTCTTCATGTGCTACCCTAAAGTACCAACATGGCCACAAAACCAACCAGATTAAACAGTCAGCTATCCATACAAGAGTTCTTTCAGATCATCCTTAACTCTACAGGCTACACTAATACAATTAAATCAATTGTTTGCTAAGGAAGTTTGTAAATGCCTTCAAACACTTGCTGATTTTGTTGAATCCAAATATGGTATACTGTTTCTGCAAATAACATCCCATATAGCTTACTTCGCTTACTTCTTCTTCTACATTGTTCAGCTGCTATATTGATCTCTTCCAGGAAAGATTTTGGCCTTTTTGAGATCCCAAGAATCCTCAAGCAGTTTCCCCAAATTGTATTTGAGTAGACACAAGTGAAAAAAAGATGATTGACATCTTCCTCTGCATTGTTACACAGTCCACAGGTGGTATCATTCACCATATTCCATTGAGCTGGCCTGATTTTTGTGGCTAGTCTATTTAGAACTGCCAGTCATGTGATATAAAGGCTTTTGGGAAAGGCTTTGTTATTGTAAATTAATCGCTTCCAACTAACCTGGGCAATAGGCTCTCTGATTGTAGTGTAGCACTTGTTGATGGAAAACTTTCCATCTTTTTCATAGTCATGCAGTTTGATGCCATTCTCAAAGATGCTTCTACAGTTCATAATTTTTTTTAATACCCAGGACATACCAGCAGGGACATACCATAGGATGACTTTGATGAGTAACAAGAACACCCTCCACTTAGTGGTTTTAGTAATGCCTAAAATGTGTTTGGTAATTACCAAACATATTATGATGTCGAGTTAAAAACAAAAATTTCAAATTTCAAAAACGATGGTTTGGTAAAATTTGAATTTCAAAATTTTGCTGGCTTCCCTCTATATTATGTCTGTGATGAATCTTAATATCATATCATTTCCATTCTATCTATTCGTTTCACATTATTTTCTCTCTCTAAATGTTCTAGCTATTAGCTTCTAGTTTATTTTCGACTTTTTGAGAAAATCTACAACACTTTGGAATTGGAGCTGAGAAGAATTTGAAAATTACTAAGGTGAATATTTAGCATATGCAATTGTTCATTAATTGGATTTTCTTTTCTTTTTAAAATTATATGTTATTTCGTAAAGGTTGTTAATTTTTTTGTGGATGGTTTTTCCGTGTACAAGTATGTCAAGAGAAATCTCCCCGTCTTTGAACTGTGAAGAAATATTTTGCGATTGCGATTTTCTAGTTGCGAAATTGAAGTCTTTGACTCATGAGAATCCTGGAAGGAGATTTATGGCTTGTAAATATTGTGACCGTAATACCAATGCAAAGGGGTGTGAATTTTTTAGATGGATTAATAAAGAAATTCTAGATTGGCAAAGGGATGTGGCAAACCAATTGAGAAAAATAATTGGCAACCGAGGTTAATTTGATGAAGAATGAGAATAAGAGGCTTGTTGGTGAATTAGAAAAGATGAAGCAGAGGATGAGAAAGACGAAGTTTCATCCCAGGAAAGGGTTATGTGGGATTATGTGTCTCTGTTGAGTTGTTTCTGTAATATTGAGTATTTTGATAGTGAAGATTTCTGGCTAGAAGTTGTTAAAATTTTAAATTCTATGCAAATGGAACTTGAATGGAGCTTATGAAAGTATTGTTGTGATTAGTTAAGTAATGAGTGTTTCTTACCTGGACTGGAGTTTTAAACTTAGAGTTTTCATTGTTATTAAAAGTACTATTGAAATCTTTGAAAATTAAAGAACTTTTGAATTTTTTAAGTTGGTCTAATATTGTTTGGTAATCACCAAAACTATTTTAGTGATTACCTAAACCTTTTCGTGAAAAAAACAAGTTCAACGGATATAGTTTGGTAATTACCAAAAATATTTTAATAATTGCCTAACACTCTTCATAATACAAGTACATAAGGTAATATCTAAAACTTTCCGTTTTGGGGATGAAATACGAATATTGAATTGTTTTAAATAATCTGTACCAAAATATGAAGGGCATTATTATACTTTGTCGACCTATATTTCAAAGAACCGTCAACTTCTTCCTCCCTCAATTTATCTCTCCTAAAACTTCCCTCATTCTCTCTCCTAAACCTTCCATAATTCTCAACTTCCTTCACATTCTCTCTCATCAACCACCACTTTCTTCTCCCAAAAAAAACACAGCGGTTCTCTGACAAACGCACAACGTTTTTTCGCATCAAATCCAACAAAACTTTTGGCATTATTTGTTGAAGGTGAGTTTCAATCGAGGGGTTAATTTTTTAGGACAATTTTGAAGTTTTGAATAGTGGTACCATAGAACTCTATTCATGATTTGAATTGTGAAATATATAATTTAAGTAATTGAATAGTGAAAGTCTTTTTTTAAAAAAGAATTGAATAATGAAAGCCAGCTTTGTCTTGTGGCAATTTCTATTTTTTGTTCGAATTGTGATATTTAATTATTTTTTGTTGGCACTTAATTATGTTATTTTGAATTGATTAAAGGACTTGTTTTGGTATTTTGGGGGGAAGAGGAAGGATTGTGTTTGAATCATATGAGTTATGCGTTTCTAACACATCAATTTGGTGCTTACCAAAACTCTGAAACATATGATTTAAGGATATGAATATTAAAATTTAGGGTTTTTGATTTGTGGCGATTTCCAATTTTTTTTTGAATAGTGATATTAAATTATTTGTTGTTGTCAATTGATTTAAGTATTTGAAGAGTGAAAGTCAGGGTTTTGTTGTAAGTTTTGTTAGAAATTGACAATAGAAGAAATTTGTAAGAATGTAATTATCATATTGGTTTTAGAAAAGATCGAATTTTGGACCATGGTTTCATTGATGAATTACAAAGATATTGTGGTGATGTTTTAACTTTATGGTGATGTTATGCATTGTGATTTTTCTTGTAATCTATTCTTATATTGTTTGGTTCATGAACATTAAATGGTATATACAATCAGGCTAGAGTTATACTTGTCCTACCTTTTTTAATTCCTTAATTTTGTTTGGTAATCTATGCTTGTATTTTGTCACCTATATTGAGTAATTACCTAAATATGTTTGGTGATTACCAAAACTTTATAGAAATTGTGGTGTATGAATTGTATGTTTTTATGTAATCTATGCTAGTATGGCTTTGTTCATGAATATAAAATGATGGCTATAATAAGGCTGGGTTTATACTTCACATATATTTGGCAATTGCCTTAAATGTATTTTGTTATTCATGCTAGTGTTGCTTCACTTGTGTTTGGTCATAACCTAATGTATGTTTGGTGATTACCAATACTTAATAGAAATTGTAGTGGTGTTATGAATTTTGAGTTATCATGAATCTATGCTAATATTGTTTGGTTCATGAATAGTAAATGGTATCTATAATAAGTATAGGTTTATACTTGTCCTAGCTTTTTCAATTCCCTTAACTATGTTTGGTAATCTGTGCTAGTATTGCCTCACCTGTATTTGATAATTACCTAAATAATTTTGGTGATTAATTAAACTTTATATAAATTGTGGTGATGTATGTTTGGTGATTACCAAAGTATTCCAGAAATTGTGCTTCTCTGTTGTTTGCTTTTTGGTTATTACCAAAACCATGTATGGTTATTACCTAACCTGTCAGTATGTGTAATATGCTTATAATATAATTTTTTTTTGGGCAATGAGATGGCAAGGTTAAAGCGTACAACTATGAGGCCTACGGTAAAGAATACGGAGCAGACTACTAGCGATGTTTCGAATTATGTGGACTCTTAGAAAGGCGAAGAATCTCCACCTCTTTCCCTACCGCGTTCATATAGAAAAAGAGGCAAGTTACAAAAAAGCAAGAGGGGTTTTTCTTTCTTATTAGACATCATAATATAATTGTGTTCCTATCTACTGTGATAATACAAGTGTCATTTGCATTTCCAAGGATCCAGTTCATCACTCAAGTGTCAAAAACATACACATTAGACATCATTTTCTTAACGGTTTTTTCACCATATACCCCTGACAAATTTTTTTTTGCACCATATACCATTTCGACTTTTGAAATTCACCATATACCCTTCACTTTTCCAAAAATACATCAAACTACCCTTAATGACTAACGGCGTTAAACTCCGTTAGTCATTAACCCCTAAACCCCCATTTAATCCTAATTAACTACCCTAAACCTAACCCTAATACTAATACTAACCCTATACTTAACTAACCCAAAAACCTAACCCTAAAAGCCCACCAGCCCAACCCACCACCCCCACCCCCACAACCCACCACCCCCACCCCACAACCCACCACCCCACCCACAGCAACCACCACTCCTAACCACCCTAACCCTAACCAGCACCGCCACCACCTGACCCACCACAACCTGACCCACCCCTCACCCTGACCGGAATTTCGCACCCCACCCCCCACCGAATTTTTGCACATGTGACCCCACTCCTGACCGGAACTTTACCCACCCACCCCACCGGATTTTCGCACATGTGACCCCACCCTAATCGGAATTTCGCACCCCACCCCATCCCCACCGGATTTTCGCACCTCCCCTGCCATCCCCACCACACAGCACCCCTCCCCCCCTTCTGCCATCCCCGATCACGCACACCCCCCTCCCCTTTTCTCGCAGCTCCCCTCCTTCTCCCCCCTATTTCAGCCTGATTTCAACGAGTTGAACTTGCGACTGCCATATTTTTTGCGGTGCTGTGCAAGTTTAACTTGCGGCTGCGCGAGTTTGCCGTGGTGCCTGTAACACCCCCAAAATCCATACACGTCTAATGCTACGTCGCATCGACTTTGGGAGTGTTACCGCCGCGATGGAACGCAAGGCATAATTAGAAATACGGTAACTCAAATTCATTGTCTCAAAACCAAATTGCAGCGGAACAGAAAATGTAAATACAACTCGGGAATCATAGTTGACCCCTCTTTATTCAAACTCAAAGCAGGTGACAATGTTCTATAAAATTCAGTAATAATCAAACCAAAAGTTACTTCAAACTACAGTCTAGCCCCCTTATGCTTGATATCATGCAGCAGCACCAGCTCACCTAGTCTGCTCCCCATTGAAGTATCAATAGTTCATCACAGGACAACAAACACATAATAACACACAGAGTCAGCTATGCTGAGTACGTAATGAACCATTGAAACTATATGAACATAAATGATGCATACATTACAACTGTTATATGAACCTACGTTATCTCACATCCTTTAATCTTTCATTATTTGGCATCGAACGGGCACCGTCATCTTACTAGAATCATACGGGCTACTGAATCCTTAATAGACAACTTGGTCTATTAGATGAAATGCAAATACGGTTTTGTTCCGTCTCACACCCATCACCTTAGTATGCATACCCCCAAGATCGAACGGAACCTTCCGCCTACTTGAGTTATCAAAATATAAGGACACCACTGTCGTCACAGTAGGCCTGCGTAGGAGTGTAGGACAAGTCCCACACTCCCCCCATTGTTCTATACTTGTAGGGAATCCAACTACAAGTATCGCCATAATCTTCTCTTATTACCAATCATTCTTTTATAAGTTTAAGGAGTCATTTACATACTCTCTTAATTACCAAACTCAATCTTATCCCTAGTAACACTCTTGTTACTCTATAGATCAGATTAATAATGCTGATGTTACACTACGATAGAACTTCGCATTTCAATGCAACATATTTCAATGCATCATATTGATTTCACGTTATAACGTCTAACCAAACAATCACAATCAAATGTTCTCTATCATGGTACTAGGTTCCATTAACATGAATTGCAACCTAAACATGATACTAAGCTTTGAAAGTAAACTGGTACGCGTACGTACCTTGTAGCGGAGAATTTTCACTGACTTAATAGAACGAGCCGCTTATGAAATTGGGACCTAAATCGTTAAAACAAAGCTTTAGTGTTACGTCCTTGATAACACTAACAACTACTACGTACTAAGACCATAACGATCTAACGATTCGAATTACGCAATAGTTAAAACCTTATTCCAGAACTTTCGTTATAATTCTAATCTAGTGAATTTAACGTCTTTTAGAAGTCAGAGTTAGTGAGTAACTAAGTTAATTAGTAACATTAGTCCACTGTTTTACCCATCCAAAATGTCATAAGTCCAGCCTGTCTTATGTCCAAAAGTCAAGTCATATGTCCAAGGTAAGTCATATGTCCAAAGTAAGTCATATGTCCAAGAGTAAGTTCCATGTCCAAAAGGTAAGTTCCATGTCCAAAGGTAAGTTCCATGTCCAAAGTCAGATTTCATGAAACAGGTTACTCATGAAACAATAATAACTGTAACTAATAATAAGACACACTTTTCCTACTTCCAACTTATTCCAATTACAAACCTAACCAAATTTATACTTAAAACAGAACAATAACTTAATAGTTAACAATTTAATAAATTACTAAACACTCTAATTATTAATTATAATTACAAACCTTACGAATTATGAAAACTGTAAATATAAACATAATTAGTAAACTGACATACTAAGTTAAGTACAAAATTATACCGCTAGAAATCGCCGGCGAAAGAATTCCGGCGACCGAAGACCACACACCACACACGCGCCCGAAACCCTCAACACCACGACTCTTGTCGCAGCACTCGACCCACTTTTCGCACAAGAATTCCGGCGGAACTCGCACCCTCGTGCTCGACAGAATTCGCACCACACGAACCCTTCACCAACACCCTCGTCGCTGCTCGTACATCGCCCACACTGCGCGACACTCGCAAGCCGTCACACACCTTCGTCCTCTAGCGAGCCTCACACGAACCACAACACTCTTCGCACCAAAACTCCCGGACAGAACCCTCGACAACTCGCGCACAACTCGACCCCTTCGACGAAATCTCGCAACCTTTCGACCCTCGACGCTGCGCACCCTGCGCGCGCTCGAACCTTGTACCTTCGTCGGACCCTTTTTGCACGAAGCCAAAGAAGAAGAGTAGCGAGCGAAACCCGCGAGAGAGATCCGAGAGAGAGATCGAGAGAGAGAAAGAAAATTCTGAGAGGAGAAAGGAAGGAAGGTCGGCTGAGGAGAAGAGAGAAGGAAAGTCGGCTGAGGAGAGGGAGAAGAAGGGTTTAGGGTTTTTCTGAAATTCCCTCTCCTTTTCTTTTTATACTCCCTTCAAAAGGTAGTAACCCTAGGTCAAGTGAGATTAGGTTACTCTTTTAAAACTCCGAAAATTCCTAACAAATTCATATTAACAATAATTTATTCCTATTAATTTGTAAATGAACTCAAATACCTTTTTATTAATTCTTTTATATTTTCTTAATTAGTACGAAATTATATTAAAAATACGGAGTATTACAGGCTTCCCCCCTTAAAAGAAGTTTCGTCCCGAAACTTTGAGGTAGCCCGTCTTAACGACGATCTTTTGCACTTCTAAGTCCCAAATTTCACAAGCGTTTTCTAACGTTCACACAATAGATAAGCAGT
This sequence comes from Beta vulgaris subsp. vulgaris, assembly GCF_026745355.1. Classification (NCBI taxonomy): domain Eukaryota; kingdom Viridiplantae; phylum Streptophyta; class Magnoliopsida; order Caryophyllales; family Amaranthaceae; genus Beta; species Beta vulgaris. The sequence goes on from NC_079203.1 coordinate 23,787,194, forward strand.
TTTCACACATAACTAGCATATAACTAACATAGTTAACACAATTAACATACTTTAGGGTGAAAGCGCGAAATTCTATCGCATTCTTCCCCCCTTAAAAGAAAAGTTACGTCCCCGTAACTCACGTACCTCTTGGAAAAGCTAGGGTACTTCAGACGCATTGCATCTTCGGCTTCCCATGTGGCTTCCTCGGTAGTTTGATTTCTCCACAACACCTTGACAATTCTGACGTCCTTATTCCTCGTACTTCGCACTTTGCGGTCTAGGATCTGGACAGGTTTCTCCTCATAGGACAAAGTTTCGTCTATCTCTACGTTTTCAGGTTCAAGGACATGTGACGCATCAGGTACGTATCTCCGGAGTTGGGAACGTGAAACACGTTATGGACCCTTTCCAAGTCGTTGGGTAAATCCAGGCGATAAGCAACTTTCCCTACCCTCGCCAGTATCTCATAGGGTCCTATGAACTTAGGGCTTAGCTTCCCCTTTTTCCCGAATCGCATCACTCCTTTCATTGGGGACACCTTAAGCAACACTTTTTCCCCAACTTCGAAATTTTCGTCCCTTCGCTTCTGGTCCGCATAGGATTTTTGCCTGTCCTGTGCAGTCTTAATCTTTTCTTGAATGACTCGCACTTGATCCATCGTCTCTTGAATCATATCAGGTCCTAACACTACAGTCTCACTGATGTCGTTCCAACACAAAGGGCTACGACACTTTCTCCCGTACAACGCTTCAAATGGTGCCATCTTAATACTAGCATGGTAGCTGTTGTTGTATGAGAATTCTATGAGGTCCAAATGGTCTTCCCATGACCCTTGGTATTCTAAAGCACATGCTCGCAACATGTCCTCTAAGGTCTGAATAGTTCGTTCTGTTTGACCATCGGTAGCTGGGTGAAAGGCTGTACTCATTAATAGCTCACTACCAAATGCTTCCTGGACCTTTTTCCAGAAATTCGACAGGAATCGAGAGTCTCGATCTGATACTATACTTGTGGGTACTCCATGCAATCGAATGACATTTTTCACATAAGCCTTGGCTAAGGCTTCCATACTCCACGTATCTTTCATAGGTATGAACCTTGCTGTCTTGGTTAGTCTATCCACTATCACCCAAATGGTATTATTGCCTCCCCGACTCCTAGGTAAGGCGACAACGAAGTCCATGGAATCGAGTCCCATTTCCATGTCGGAATGTCTAAGGGTTGAATCTTTCCCTGAGGTCTCTTGTGTTCACTTTTGACTTTCTGGCATGTTAAGCATTTGGAAACAAACTCAGCTACTGCTCTCTTCATACCAGGCCACCAAAACATCTTCTTGAGGTCCTTATACAACTTATCTCCCCCTGGGTGGACAGAATACGTCGTGTTATGACCCTCGCTCATTATCTTTTGTTTCAGCTCTTCACACTTTTGTGGCACGCACCACCTACCCTTATATCGTATGCTCCCATCCTCATGGATCGCAAACCCCTCTGCTTTGCCCTCCTTAAGCTTTGCCTTGACTCGCTCAAGTTTCACATCCCCAGGTTGACTCCCCTTATCTCTTCTAGGAAGTTAGGTTCGATGGTTAGGGCACTCAGCAATCTTTCTACCTCCCCTTCATGAACAACTTCTATCTGAAGTCTAGAGAATTCCTCACAAAGTTTGTCGGCAACGACTAATGTATTCAGGCTATGGCTAGACTTGCGACTTAACGCATCAGCAACAACGTTGGCTTTACCCTCATGGTATTGGATGTCTAAGTCATAGTCCTTGATGAGCTCTAACCATCTGCGCTGCCTCATGTTGAGGTCTTTCTGGGTGAAGATATATTTAAGGCTTTTGTGATCGGTGAAGATACGGCAGGTTACCCCATAGAGGTAGTGTCTCCAGATTTTGAGTGCAAATACTATGGCGGCCAGTTCTAGGTCATGTGTTGGGTAATTGACTTCATATGGCTTCAACTGTCGGGACGCATAAGCTATAACTTTCCCGTTTTGCATCAGAACACAACCCAACCCATTTTTGGATGCATCACTATACACATCATATCCTTCGTTCCCATTAGGCAAGGTTAGGACAGGGGCTGAGGTTAACTCTCTTTGAGGTTTTGGAAGGCCTTCTCACTGTCCTCATTCCAGGTAAACCTACAATCCTTCTTCATCAGGTTTGTCATAGGTTTTGCTATTTTGGAGAAGTCTTTCACAAATCTCCTATAGTAACCGGCTAAACCCAAGAAACTTCGTATATCCGTGACATTCTTTGGAGTAGGCCATTCACTCACGGCTTTGATTTTCGCAGGATCGACTGATACACCCTCCTTAGAGATAAAATGACCCAAAAATGACACTCTTTCCAACCAAAATTCACATTTCGAAAACTTTGCATAAAGTTGGTTGTCCCTAAGTGTCTGCAAAATGACCCTCAAATGATCCTCATGTTCCTCCTTGTTCTTAGAATAGATCAGGATATCGTCTATGAATACTACGACGAATTTGTCTAGGTAGGGTCGGAAAATTCTATTCATAAGGTCCATGAAAACTGCAGGTGCATTGGTTAACCCAAAAGGCATAACCGTAAACTCATAGTGGCCATATCTGGTTCGAAAGGCAGTCTTAGGTATATCATGATCAACAATCCTCAACTGATGGTAACCAGACCTTAAGTCGATTTTGGAGAACATCCCCGCACCCTGAAGTTGGTCGAACAAATCATCAATCCTAGGTAATGGATACTTGTTTTTCACAGTGACATTGTTCAACTCCCGGTAGTCTATACATAACCTCAAGCTACCATCCTTCTTTTTCACAAATGGACGGGTGCTCCCCATGGCGACATGCTAGGTCTAATATACCCTTTGTCTAGAGTTCCTCTAACTGGTTCTTTAACTCATTCATTTCTGCCGGAGCCATCCGATACGGGGCTTTCGAAATGGGTCCAGTCCCAGGTACTAGGTCAACGGTGAACTCTACATCTCTCCTTGGAGGCATACCAGGTATTTCCTCAGGAAAGACATCCTGGAATTCTCGGACTATGGGCACATCTTCAGGCCTTAACGGATCATCCTCCACTCTTCTCACTGAACACATAAATAGGGGCCAACCCTTGTCTACGTAGTTCTTAAGTTGTAACGCATTGATAACTTTAATTCCTGGTTCTCGAGGTATCTCCTATATGACACTCTTTTCCCCGAAGGGTCCTTTAGTTCCACTTTTTGCGCATCGCAATCTATCTTAGCCTGTACTTCCCAAGCCAATCCATCCCCAGAATGATATCTAGGTTTGATAAGTTAAACTCTATCAGATCAGAGGGAAAGTATCCCTCACCTATCTTTAATGGCACTTTTAGGAATCTTTTAGAACAATTAACAGTCTCCCCAGATGGAATGACTATAGGCATAGAAATCGACTCAGACTCGACCAATGTTAAATTTCTAACAGTTGCATGGGCAATAAATGACAAGGATGCTCCAGAATCAAATAAAACTTTAACAGGAGTGGAGTTGATAGAAAATGTACCCGTGACAACGTCTCTACGAGCCTCTTCTTCCTAGCCGTCATCATGTACAGCTTCCCTTTGCCCTTATCTTGGGAACTAGTTGCATTGTTACATTAGAGACTTGGTTGCTGGTGTGGTAGCGGGCTTGGAATAGTTAGAATTCCCATTGTAATTACCTCCCCCGTTACCATTCCCGTTACCATTTCCGTTTCGGGGCTTGTCCCCATAGTTCCCCTTCCTTTGGCCATTGGGGTTTAGCTTTTTTTCGAATAGCATTCATAGGCTCTATGCCCCATCTTCCCACATTCCCGGCATTCAACCTTGTTACCCTCACAATCCTTACCAGGTGGTTGTTCGGGCACTTTCTACACCGATATACACGCTCAGGTCTGCGGTTATTGGTGTTTTGTTGCGGTTGTTGTTGTTGTTGGGATTAGGGTTATTATTGGGTCCCTTACCAAAATTTCTCTGAGGGTTTTGATTATTCTGGTTCCCGTTGTGCTTTTTCTCAAACTTTTGGCCCTCAGGGTTTGGGTTATCCTTACGTTTCTCGCCAAGCTTACCCCCTTCCTCCCTTTTCCTGATAGCATAAAGGTGGGCAGCTTTGCCAAACACATGGTCCAGAGAGGTGAATGTATCTCCCCCCAGTCTACCCTGCAGGTCAAGGGTAAGTCCCAATTCAAAACGTGAGGCTTTAGCCTCCTCAGTAGGGGCAATCTCTGGGGCAAACCTCATCAGTTCAATAAATTTTCGGTAATATTCCTCTACCGACATGGTCCCTTGCTCCAGCATCATAAACTCTTGGGCTTTTTGTTTCTTAAGATACGGAGGGTAGTACTTGTCTCTTAGGGCCTTTTTAAAAGTTTCCCACCCGAAACCCGGTTGGCTGAGAAGGTTGTCCTTAGCCTGGGTCCACCAGAAATGGGCATCCCCCTGCAGATAGTAACTAGCTAAGGGCACGTTTTCTCGTCAGGACAGGATAGGGTGAAGAAAAGCTTATCAAATTCCCCAACCCAGTTTTCCAACTCTTCAGGTCCCCCTTTTCCATTTAGTATAGGTGGGTTCCTACGGGCCACTTTTTCAGATAGGTCCCCATCCCGGCTGTGACCTTGGGCTAAGTTGGCGTAATCTGTACTAGGTCACGTATCGATTGCTCGATGTTAAGAGAGGTGTCAGGGGCGCCTCCCGATCGAACCATTCTGCGCTGAAATTAACATAGTAGCTATTTCAGTGACTTACACATAATTTTGTTTTAACTTATTCAACGAATACACATTTAACATATAAACATATATTGCGAACACCTTTAAGTCTGTACTGACTTGCATTACAATCATCCAAAATAAGATGCCACAATTAACAATAAAAGATAATACTATGCACTATTATTGAAAATGGGAATGTAATATTTGTAAAGAAATACCATATATATATATATATATATAAATCAAATAATGTTACTCCCTAATCGGCATGCAAGCCTTATTATCCCTAACATAACAAATGAACAAAAACGATCAAAATAAAACAAAAATCCTAATCCTACATATATGTCAAAAGAACTATGGGCTAAGCGGTGAGCTTCATCCTCTGATCCAGAATCCTCCATCCCTCCATCAAGGTCAATCTCATCTGCCTCAGGCTCGCCGTCCTCAAAGAATATATCCTCTAGTATGGGTCCTTGGTCTTCCTCGGGGTCTTCTTCCTCAATGGGATCCTCCTCCTCAATGGGATCCTCCTCCTCAATGGGATCCTCCTCCTCAATGGGATCCTCCGCCTCAATGGGATCCTCTTCCTGAACAGGATTCTCATCCTCAACAGGGTCTTCATTCTCAGCAGGGTCCTCTTCCTCAACTGGTACATCCTCTAGTGGAGGTGGCTCATCATCATCATCCTCCCCATGTAACCCTGGTACAACCTGGATCCCACCCAACACTATAATGAAGGTCCTATTGTTCCTTTCATCATCAGAGACGTAAGTGACTGTCCTAAGATTCTGAAAGTCATCGGCTAATAACTCATCCTCAAATGGCTGGTATCTTGGCCTTTTGCCACAGGTGCTGATGGCGGTTCAGGTATGACCCCTGGGTTCTCAGAATTCCCATCTACGGCCCTATTGCTCGAACTTTCCCCTTCAGATGAAGTAGAAGGGTTTTGACCCCTGGTCTCACGAACCCTCCACTCATTCTCGCAGTATTTAAGGTCAGTGAGGAAGTGCTTTTCGGAAGGAGGTTCTGGTATCCGTAGGTATGCTTATTCCTATTGAAATACCCTCTGTAGTCCACATATCCCCATACCTACGATGAACAAATCTATATGGCTCTATTCTGGAACATAACGAAGCATGAAGTGTATCCTAGAGCCCTCAGATCGTAACCACTGTTCCCCTTGCATAATTCTGTAATCCATAGCAGACTTCATTTTAAAGAACCACATATCCCAGTCTTCCCCTACTTGTTTCATCAAAAAGTCCTTACAACCTATGTCGTGAACCATCTGCGAAAGTAAAAACAAAATAGAATAGTCTAAGTTTTTGTAAAGAGGTAAATGCTCATTTTAACTTTGAAATCCACAAGTGAAATCAAGCTCATTTCGATCAATAAAATAGTTTTTATACTTAAATAAGTTTTGAGTCTAATCAATTTAGCCTATCTTTGTACACTTTCTTAATCTAGTCACATTTGAAGATTTCAAGAATCTTTCACCATTTCAATTACACAGAGAGCACATACAAGTTCGAGATACAAACAAAGTGCAATGATAACATGCCTATGACTTAATGCACATGACATGATCTATATGCTCCTAGCCCATACTACCCGTTTTGAAATCGTTTCGAAAACGTCTTTGAAAATAGGAGCTTCTGGCTCTGAATCCAGTTTTGTAACACCCCCAAAATCCATACACGTCTAATGCTACGTCGCATCGACTTTGGGAGTGTTACCGCCGCGATGGAACGCAAGGCATAATTAGAAATACGGTAACTCAAATTCATTGTCTCAAAACCAAATTGCAGCGGAATAGAAAATGTAAATACAACTCGGGAATCATAGTGACCCCTCTTTATTCAAACTCAAACCATGAACAATGTTCTATAAAATTCAGTAATATCAAACCAAAAGTTAACTTCAAACTACAGTCTAGCCCCCTTATGCTTGATATCATGCAGCAGCACCAGCTCACCTAGTCTGCTCCCCATTGAAGTATCAATAGTTCATCACAGGACAACAAACACATAATAACACACAGAGTCAGCTATGCTGAGTACGTAATGAACCATTGAAACTATATGAACATAAATGATGCATACATTACAACTGTTATATGAACCTACGTTATCTCACATCCTTTAATCTTTCATTATTTGGCATCGAACGGGCACCGTCATCTTACTAGAATCATACGGGCTACTGAATCCTTAATAGACAACTTGGTCTATTAGATGAAATGCAAATACGGTTTTGTTCCGTCTCACACCCATCACCTTAGTATGCATACCCCCAAGATCGAACGGAACCTTCCGCCTACTTGAGTTATCAAAATATAAGGACACTACTGTCGTCACAGTAGGCCTGCGTAGGAGTGTAGGACAAGTCCTACACTCCCCCCATTGTTCTATACTTGTAGGGATCCAACTACAAGTATCGCCATAATCTTCTTTTATTACCAATCATTCTTTTATAACTTTAAGGAGTCATTTACATACTCTCTTAATTACCAAACTCAATCTTATCCCTAGTAACACTCTTGTTACTCTATAGATCAGATTAATAATGCTGATGTTACACTACGATAGAACTTCGCATTTCAATGCAACATATTTCAATGCATCATATTGATTTCACGTTATAAACGTCTAACCAAACAATCACAATCAAATGTTCCTATCATGGTACTAGGTTCCAATAACATGAATTGCAACCTAAACATGATACTAAGCTTTGAAAGTAAACTGGTACGCGTACGTACCTTGTAGCGGAGAATTTTCGCTGACTTAATAGAACGAGCCGCTTATGAAATTGGGACCTAAATCGTTAAAACAAAGCTTTAGTGTTACGTCCTTGATAACACTAACAACTACTACGTACTAAGACCATAACGATCTAACGATTCGAATTACGCAATAGTTAAAACCTTATTCCAGAACTTTCGTTATAATTCTAATCTAGTGAATTTAACGTCTTTTAGAAGTCAGAGTTAGTGAGTAACTAAGTTATTAGTAACATTAGTCCACTGTTTTACCCATCCAAAATGTCATAAGTCCAGCCTGTCTTATGTCCAAAAGTCAAGTCATATGTCCAAGGTAAGTCATATGTCCAAAGTAAGTCATATGTCCAAGAGTAAGTTCCATGTCCAAAAGGTAAGTTCCATGTCCAAAGGTAAGTTCCATGTCCAAAGTCAGATTTCATGAAACAGGTTACTCATGAAACAATAATAACTGTAACTAATAATAAGACACACTTTTCCTACTTCCAACTTATTCCAATTACAAACCTAACCAGAATTTATACTTAAAACAAAACAATAACTTAACTAGTTAACAATTTAATAAATTACTAAACACTCTAATTATTAATTATAATTTACAAACCTTACGAAATTATGAAAACTGTAAATATAAACATAATTAGTAAACTGACATACTAAGTTAAGTACAAAATTATACCGCTAGAAATCGCCGGCGAAAGAATTCCGGCGACCGAAGACCACACACCACACACGCGCCCGAAACCCTCAACACCACGACTCTTGTCGCAGCACTCGACCCACTTTTCGCACAAGAATTCCGGCGGAACTCGCACCCTCGTGCTCGACAGAATTCGCACCACACGAACCCTTCACCAACACCCTCGTCGCTGCTCGTACGTCGCCCACACTGCGCGACACTCGCAAGCCGTCACACACCTTCGTCCTCTCGCGAGCCTCACACGAACCACAGCACTCTTCGCACCAAAACTCCCGGACAGAACCCTCGACAACTCGCGCACAACTCGACCCCTTCGACGAAATCTCGCAACCTTTCGACCCTCGACGCCTGCGCACCCTGCGCGCGCTCGAACCTTGTACCTTCGTCGGACCCTTTTTGCACGAAGCCAAAGAAGGAGAGTAGCGAGCGAAACCTGCGAGAGAGATCCGAGAGAGAGATCCGAGAGAGAGAAAGAAAATTCTGAGAGGGAGAAAGGAAGGAAGGTCGGCTGAGGAGAGAGAGAGAAGGAAAGTCGGCTGAGGAGAGGGAGAAGGAAGGGTTTAGGGTTTTCTGAAATTCCCTCTCCTTTTCTTTTTATACTCCCTTCAAAAGGTAGTAACCCTAGGTCAAGTGATGATTAGGTTACTCTTTTAAAATTCCGAAAATTCCTAACAAATTCATACTAACAATAATTTATTCCTATTAATTTGTAAATAAATTAAAATACCTTTTTATTAATTCTTTTATATTTTCTTAATTAGTACGAAATTAGTATTAAAAATATACGGAGTATTACAGTGCCACCCGACGAGGCTGCGCGAGTTTGCCATGGCTGCGTGAGTTTGTGCTGCGGGTGTTGTGCTGCGGGTAGCGGAAGAGGAGGGAGATGCGGCGCTGCAGGTGGCGGAAGGGTTTTGGAGGGTTTCGGGGGTGGTGGGATGGTGGGGAGGGGGACTGCAGTGGTGGGTTGGGGGTTGGGGTGGGGGTGGAGGTTAGGGTTAGGGTTAGGGTTAGGGTTAGGGTTAGGGTTAGGGTTAGGGTTAGGGTTAGGGTATTAGGATTAGATTTAGGTTAATTAATTAGGGTTAGAGGGTGATTAAGGGTTAATGACTAACGGAGTTTAACGCCGTTAGTCATTAAGGGTAACATGATGTATTTTTCGAAAAGTGAGGGGTATATGATGAATTTGGAAAGTTGAAAGGGTATACGGTGCAAAAAAAAATTTGTCAGGGGTATATGGTGAAAAAACCGTTTTCTCAAAGGCAATGTTGAAAAAGGTCTTGTCAAAGTTGTATTTTGTCCTACTGAAAATCAAATAGCTGACATCTTGACCACACTTCCTAGAGATAAATTTGAGAAAATTCGCCTAGAATTAGAAATGATTAGAATTCATTGAGTGTGCTACACAAAATAAAACCCTTAGTCTAATAAAAACTGAATAAGTGACTAGCATTATGTTCTAAATATATTCATGTATCACACTTCATGGTAAAGGACTCACATCTTGTCTTTATCATAATACCCTTATTGTCCATGTATATACTTGAGCATAAAATAGTTAGGATAACGTACATATAGCTTAGATATGTAATAGACATGAGTTCACACCTTCATTTTTCTTTCTTATTATTCCTCTTAATTTTCTTTTTCTCTTTTTCATCCACACCCTCAAATATTAATTCTCTCTATATATTAATCCCCCACAAACAATTTACAAAAAATTAAATTAAGAAATGCTTCACCAGCGTGCATGTACAAACCCAAGAAATGATAAATTCAAAGGATTTCGAGAAGGGAATAGGAAAAGCCGCATTAAATTTCACTCAAAATAACCCACATAAAAACCCATCAAAACAACCCATTCTCACACGCCAAGTTTCACCGATATTAACCCCAAAACTAAAACCTCTACAAAACCACCCTATTCTCTCCCCTAAAACCTCTCAAACTCAAACTTATCTTCTTCATCTCACTCAAAAATGGCTTCTAAGAAAACCACATCTGAAGATACCCAAAATTTACCTATCGAAAAATGCAAGTGAAATTGAGTTTTCAAACTCAAACGCCAATTATATGGGATCGCATGAAATTTCGGGAGAACTCGAAACAATTTCTCCGAAAAAAGAAGAATTTGTGGAGGAGGTAGAAACAGAGCAAGACAAAGCTGTGTTGGTTCCTACTAAGAGGGGTAAGAAATTGAAGTCCAATAAATATATAATTGGGTATTGTGTCGACTCTTCTTGGTGCAAGAAAGTAAAATGGATAAAATTTCTTGACTTAGTTAAGTTTCAAAAATGGGGTAAAGTTCTTAGTTTTGATGAGGGTTTCTATGAAGATGAAATGTGTTAGTTTGTGTCTAGTTTCGAGAATAATGATGGTTTGTGCATTGGGGTAGTGAATGGCAAAATTGTGAAATTTTTTGAAAAACTTTTGAGCGAATGGTTTGAGGTACCTCTTGAAGGGTAGAAGGGGTATGTGAAGGGTAGGGCTAAGCTAAATGTCAATGGTGCATTAAATGCAACCTTTTAAAAATACTTTGAGGGTAAAGAATCTGACTTGTCCCTTAATCAAAAGGATCTTTCTCCTCACCAAAAATTTCTTTTTCGAATGGTTTGGCGGTTCATCTTATCGAGAACATCCAAAAGGACTCAAGCAAGTCTTATGGATCTCTCCCTCATGTTCTGCCATGCTAAAAACATTTAGATCAATTTTCGTGCATTAATGATCTCCCATCTCTCTTACTGTATTTCTCTAATACTAAGGTTGGATATGCCAACCTTATTTCTGTCATCCTCAAGAAAAATAAAATCAAACTCCCCTCGAGTACATCATTTGACCTTGAACCTAATAACTACTTGACCAAGGATATCCTTTCTAGGTTGTCCTTGAAGGTACTGGGTGCGAAATTAGTCTTTGAGGGAGCAGAGATAAAGGGGAAGGGAGAAGTTGGGTGTAAGAGGAAATTGAAGGAGGAGGTCAGTACAGAGGTACCTAGGTCTATTCGCAAGAGTCAACGAATTGCTGAGACCAAGACCCCTCAGGATCAGGGACAGGGTGCAATTCACATCAATTTGGAGGAGGATCAAGCTCCTTCAGGATCTCAAGCAGTTGACCATCCCATACTCTCCACCACTGGTCTCTTTGGGATTCTCCGCTCTCTATAGGAGTCTCTGACTCTCTTGCATTCTAGAGTCCAGGGTGTGGAAGCTTGAGTTGCACGCCTCAACATGTACATCCAACAGGAGACGGTCCTTGCTGCTGTGAAGCATGGTGAAGTTGCAGTGAGATAGATTATTGGCCATGTGGTCTCTTCTTTCTCTGTTCGTCCCAAAACCTAATCCCCATTTTCATTTCCTATCTCTTAATCTCATCAAACAATTTATTTTTTTGGGTTGTATTAAACGTTAGTGACTTGTTTTAAATTTTCTTTATCCTATGGTTGTGCAGAGCACACCCTCTTTTGATGCTTATTTTTCATTTGCCTCATGTTTTTTGATCTTTTCATATTTTCTTTTCTCCCTGAACTCATCTTGTGCATTTTTTTGTTCTGTTGCATTGCTCCTATCTTACTATTCTCATTACACTGCTTGGATGGCTAGTATTATTAGATAACATGTTTGAGCTAGTATGTTGTGATTCTGTATATATATCATGTCCCGTATGCATCCTGCTGATTCCTTTATTATTTTTTTTATGATGACAAAAGAGGAAAAAGGCTATGGCACATAAAATAACTTCTAATGATTTCTGATTTCTTGGTGAACCCTTCTTCGATAGTCTCTTTTTCTTTTTTCGCTATTATTTTATTTTTTATTTTATACCTTATATTTGCCATCATCAAAAAGGGGAAATTTTGTTGTATTCTATATTTTGATGATGCCAAATACTTAGGTAAAAATATTATGTTATTTTAGAAAATTATAACACACCAAAAATTATATTGTTATGTTTAGTTTATATATCTTGTGGAGAAAGATTTTATAATCGAAGTCAGGATATTGCTTTCATTTACTTGGAACTATAAGGTATATTTAATGATCTATTAACTTAGAATCTTTCAATAAAAGACTCTTAGTTACTAGATATGGTTGTTGTTATTGTTAAAATGCGGTTAAAACTGGCATTGGAGTAAAACGGTACTCGTCAGGTTAGTTGGATGAAGTGGCGCATAAAAGGAGGAACCACTTTCTTGAAGATCTCTAACCTTCGTAACAACCGACTAATTGCACAAGCAACTACCTATGAGAATTTCTCTACATTAACGGATAGTGGGAGCTGCTATTTCACAGTTGCCATACTCGTGGAACATGCACAGCAAATTTAGGCCATGATTCACACGATCTTACAAGCATGAATTCAGGAGATCATGGAGCTATAAAATTCCGAAATAAAACGGCCGACTTCAACAGCTTCAAAAGAAGAAGATTTGTCGAAGAAAAACATATAACTTTCTAGCTCTAGAAAACAATTATTATTTAGAAAGTTTTTGTATATTTTTCTTCTTCCATTATTCCTTGTAATATTTTATGTGTTTGGGTGAGAGAAAAAATTCAGAGCATATTCTTGAGATAAAAAGAGAAAAAGAATGAGAGAAAAGAGAAGACTTCTAGAGAAGTCAAAGTGAGTGTCATCAATTCAAGGAGAAATGAGTGACTGGGAACAAGTTCCTAAAGGAACATAGAAGTTCCTTGTTAGGTTGTAAATAAATATTCTTTTGGCCTATTTTATTAAAAAAGTTGAGATTAAAATCCCTTGGGGTCAAAGTTTTTCTTCCTATTGGGCCTAAGAAGTTTTCCTTGTAAAATTCTGTGTGTCTTTTCTCTTAAGTGTTTAAGTTATTTATATTCCACTTTATAAATTCGAAAATTTTCCCTCAACTACAATTCACCCCCCTCTTGTAGTTGGCTTAGTGTTCATACTAAAACAACAAAATTTGGTGCTCTCTTTTCTTTCTTGTCCAGCATAAAACCATCTGATTACAAGATGGCATTGAATGATCAAAATTGGGTGTTTCATGCTAGATGAGTTGAATCAATTTAAAAGGATCTAGATATGGCACCTTGAGTCAAGACCAAGAGATAGGTCAATCGTTGGCATTAAATGGGTGTTGAAAAGCAAGTTGGATGATCTTGGAACAATAGTTCAAAACAAGTCAAGGCTTGTGGTGCAAGGCTATGATAAATAAGACGGCAATAATTATGATGAGACCTTTGCACCTGTTGCTAGCACAACAAGTAAATCACCCTTTTCCGACGGTCAAAATCCATTGGTAAAAATGCGGTGTCCGTCGGTAACACTATTACCAACGGCTAGCCGTCGGTACAACACCCTTGGAAAATTAGTCGTTGGTAAATTCCGGATTACCAACAGAAAACCGTCGGCAGGTGTTACCGTTGGTTTTTTTCAATTACCAATGGAGAAAGTGTCCATCACCAATTGCCCTCGAATTTCACCGCCCGTCACAAATTACTGACGGAATGTAGGCCGTCGTAAATTACCCTCGGTCGTGTCCCACGCTAAATACCGTCGGCTTTGAGTGCTTATCGACGGTTTAGTCCGTCGGCAAATGGATTTTTTTTCATAACTGCCCGCTTTTACCGACGGACTAAGTCGTTGGTAATATTTGTCCTGACGGCCTAAGCCGACAATAGTTTCTATTGAATTTTTTTCCCTATTAAACATTTTATTTTTGAACCTATACAATATTTAATATAATATACATAATGCATACATATGATCCAAGCTCCATTCTCCATACTCGTTGTAGTTTATAGAATAAACTGCTTGTAGTTTATAAGAAATATCAAATACTATTCTAGTTAATATTGTTTAATATCCGACATAATATAAAAATGTGCATCTTCCACGTTCGAGTACATTTAGGTACAAAATACAAGTCTTAGACAAATCTAAACAGCAAATGTGGATCCGTTTCCGCCGCCGCTGCCTGGGTCGTCGCCAGGGTCCTGACTGAAAGGAAAGAAGCTGCGACACTGTCTAAACATCCGATCATAGCGCTCCAGTGCCCTCTTCATCTCCGCGAATTCCGCTTCTCTTTCCTCTTCCTTTTGCAATCTCGCTGTTTGTGCCTCAAGTCGCTCTCTTTCCATCTCTTCTCTTTCTCGCTCAGATTCTTCGAGGCGCGCAAATAACTGAGAAATCATGGATGGAGTGCAAGTCGAAGAAGAGGATTTTCCACACCTCGATGACCTCTGAAAGTAAAGATCATTTGCACTCGAACCAAGACCCAAAACTCTTCCCTTTTTTCTTTCCACCAACAGTCTCGAAGAATATTTGGTTTGGGTCTTTCTGAGTTCCGCTTGCTTGACATTCTGAAACATTTTTGTCATATGCGGCCTGCAGAATTTCAGTTAGTATACAAGAAAAAGACTTGAAACAAAAGTCAAAAAGGGGATGATTTAGGCTTGTTTTGGTTCTTTCGTTCCCAATCTTTTACCATTCAACCTAATTCTTGTTTCTAAGCTTTAAACATGTCATTTATGGTGCATTTGTGCTTTTGAAGACTTGCATGAATCATTCGAAGAGCAATCAAGCAAAACACATGAATCATAAGTCACTTGGAGGCTAAAAATGGCTTATTTTGGTTCTTTCGTTCCCAATCACTTACCATTCAACCTAACTATTGTTTCTAAGTTTTAAACATGTAATTTTTGGTGCATATGAGATTTCTAAGACTTGGATGAATTCATTCTAGGGGCATACAAGCAAAAGACTTGAAACAAAAGTAAAAAAGGGCATTATTTAGGCTTGTTTTGGTTCTTTCGTTCCCAATCTCTTACCATTCAATCTAACTATTGTTTCTAAGTTTCAAACATGTCATTTTTTATGCATATGAGGTTTCTAAGACTTGGATGAATTCATTTAAGAGGCATACATGCTTTTTGACTTGAAACACAAGCCAAAAAGGGCATGATTTAGGCTTGTTTTGGTTCTCTCGTTCCCAATCTCTTACCATTCAACCTAACTATTGTTTCTAAGTTTCAAACATGTCATTTTTGGTGCATATGAGGTTTTTAAGACTTGGATGAATTCATTCTAGGGACATACAAGCAAAAGACTTGAAACACAAGTCACTTGGGGGTCAAAAATGTCAATTATAAGCACTTAGGGTTCTTAAAACTTACCTTGATCTGCTGCACTTTCTCGTTTACCGGTACCTTCCCTTTTCCAGGCACATCTCTCCAGTGAGTGTCGAGGTGCAAATCAGCAGCTGACGGCAACACTCCGCTGTTCTTGGCGGCTTTTGACAATAAATGTAGATATCGTTATTTGGGTAAATACTCTAAATGGTTAATATAATAAACACATAAAAAACTTACCAATCTCTTGGCCCGCTGGGTGGTGGAAATGGATCCCTGACAATGTGAAGCCGGTGCAGGGCTTGCCAAGTCACCACCACGCCTGTTCTTCTTAGCCTGCTCGGACTTTGCTTTGAACTTTGCATCTTGCAAGTTGTCCATCAGCTGCTTGTGAATATCATTTCCCAACCACAATGGCCACCTACCCTGGATCCTCGTTGTGATCTAGTTGTGAAGATCCCTCAACCTAACCTTGCCTTTTTTGTCGTACTTTTCTCTAACCAAGTCATCCAGCTTCGATTTCCATGTGTAGTTGGCCTAAACAAATCAAACGACAACAAACCAATAAATAATGTTAACAATGTGAATATAATGACATTCAAAATGTAAAATTCCCATGAAACTGAACAAATATAACATCACCTTGAATAGTAGGAACCATTGCTCTTATGTTGCTGCATGTACCTGACTTATGTTCTGCCATGGTCCATGGAAGTAACTCTTGAACGCAGTAGTGATGTTGCGAGTCACTTTTGGGTTATCAAACCTTGTAATTCCAAATTATATACAAAAAAATTAGCCCAACACATTATTAAACTAAGACAAAAGTTATACACATTATAGTCAATACTTACCAAAGACCGTCCAGGTGCAACTCCGGCTTCTGCTGCACCGCCTCCTCGTTCTCTGCAACATATGTGTGCACTACTTCCTCCTCCAAGCAATCGGTGGTATGAGACGGTTGTGGATCCTCGCTGAAGCTCCACCAACACCACGTCCTAGACCTCTAAAACTACATCGAGTTCCACCACGAGAAGACATCTGCTTGCAAATATTATTACATAAATATTATTAATAATAAACAACATACACTAGTGGAAAACACATCTTTTGCTACTTGTCAAGTGTTCCGGTTGACTAAACAACCCGAGCATTTATGAAAAGTTTAATAAAAAAAAGTTACAAATGCTATCAAATACTCTAGTTGACTAAACAACCCGAGTATTTGTAAATAATGCTCCGGTTAGCCAGCCCGAGCATTTAGACTCTCGCACGCAACAATACCGATGTACGCATACTAAATTGATTTGAATTTATTTCTATCCTCTCTCTCATATGAAAAGCAAGAAATGCGCGGTCTAACTTCGCCATAATTCTAGATTGTTCTAACTCCTCTCTCTATTCTTGTTTTCTCTCCTTTTTATATCTCAAACCATAATTCCCTAATCCTTCTCGCTGCTCTTTGAAATCAAGAATTAAGGAGGATTTTTGGCAAAGTTAAATCAAGAGGAAGAGAAGGGTGAGGATGTTCGACATTCAGAAATGACCAAGGTTCGTTTTTTTGGTAATATCTTCCTTGTTTCTTCTATCTCGTTCTTGGTTCTTCATTTTCGGTTTTAGATCTAAGTTCGATTTGTTAATTCACACAACATTTAGAACCTAATTTTTGATTTTAGGCTTTTAATTTCAGTACTTTCCTTTGAATTTTGTGTCAAATTTGAGTTGTGGTTTGTTTCATACTATCATGTTCGTCTGTATCTGAATGCAGCTGCTTACTGGCTAGTACTAGCATCAACGAAACCTACGTCCCTCCTCCTTCGTCCTTTACTCTCTCTTTCCCTCTCCAACAAAACTGCTTCTATGTCTCTCTCTTCCCCTCTTCACTCTCAATCCGCTCCTTCGAATGCATGTCCAGGTAATTTCGTTCAAATTTATTGCTGTAATTTATATTGCTGTATTTTAGGTTCCTTTTTTTGGTTTTCTAGATTTGGGTATTTTTTTAGGGTTTTCTTTGATTTCGTTTGTCCAAAACTTTATCACTTACCTTGATTCGCATTTTGGCCACTGCTGTTCCCGTGCTGCTATTCCGGACCATGCCAAAAGACGGAAGTAATTGAGCTCTTGCTGATGCTATTAGAGATGCGTTTAAATTGGAGTTTAATGATGAATGTAATGTGAGTTTTCAGTAGTACTTCTTTATTTGGCCTTTATGGATCTTTCTATTTCTTAATTTGAATTTGTAGCATCCCAGAATAATATGAAGTTTGGGGGTTGTTTTTGGAATTGATTGTTACGATTAAATTTAAGGACAAATAATAGTTGAACCATGATTGAGTGGAAGATAACTTGATTGGTGTACTAGGGAATTAAGTAGAGATGAGGCCTTAACTGAGTGTGATTGGAAAAATCTCGAGGAGAAGTAGCAGGTGAGATTTTCTTATATCAAGATTTATGCTCCAACCAGAGGTAATTTCCATCTAATTTTAACTACATGCATCTGCTTGTGCTTTTCACTTGCTGGACTACACTTTTCTTGTTGCCTTAAGGTCCGAATATATACATATTAGGGCATATACAATATATTATAAACTTCGATAAATTGTGCTTTTTAAGTATTTAGGGTCTTAGGGATACTTGCAATGAAGGTATTGAATAATCTCTAGTAGGTTGCCCTGGTTTATAAACCTTTTTTCCAGTTTTCTCAATGATAATAGCTACTCATGTGTTTTATTTATTACAAAGTACTGATGTGTCCATATTCATCTTTAAAGCTGATCATATATCAGAGTTTCATGCAAACACACTCACACTCGGATTGTTATTAGTGCTCAAATGCGCTATGAAGTAACTGCTCATGAACTATGTAAGGCCTGAGGTCGTGTTATAGATTTAGTATTGGTCTTTCTCATGTGCCATATCAAATATAAGATGTGTTGCATCATATATAATACTATTCTGTCTATTGTAATGAGGGTCATCTTGCTATCATACACCAACAACCATTGCCCAATGATAGAGAGGAAACATAAGCATTCGGTCTCTAAAGGGACATCGGAGGGTGAAGAATGATCTAAAGAACTATCTATAGCTCGGTTTTTTTATAAGAACTTAAAAGTTGTGCGTAATTAAAAAAAAACCCATTTCTGCAGTCAATGAAACTTTACCTGACATTGGAGCTCCTCATTCTGAAGAAGATTTACGGAGCCATCACTATGTTCAATCATGCATAAACGTATATACATTACCTACTAATTTATTGTTGTTGTGTTGTGAATCATTGATCGAGGCTAACTGTGATATATTTGTCTTTGATGATGAACTATTCTTACTTGTAATAAAAAGCCTCATAAATAAGTTAAAAAATACGAAAACAAATTTTAATTAACAAAATGATTCCAAATTGAATGATTTGTGTTTATAGTTGATTTATTGCATTTATAATAATTATGTAGAATGTGAATTGAAATCCCTAAAAAAACATATTACTCGATAGCTTTAGCATGATCCAAGGAATAAAATAATGGATCACATTTTTAGATAAATCAAAGTAAATCACATATAGAACTTTTCCTTTGGAGCATATGATGAAGTTGTTAGAAATCACATATTATTTTTAGTAGATAACTAATATAAAACATGAGTATATTCTTCAAGATTTTGTTAGTATCGTTTTCAAACTCGTATTGCTACTTTTATAAGAAATTATGACAAAATTTCAATAATGGAAACACAATTGTTAGTTATTACTAAATCCGTGGTATTCAAATTTAAAAAACAAAACCGATGATTATTTATTATTTTACAATTTTATAGCATGAACTGGCCGAAATTATCATTCAATAAATAATACTATTTCTTAATAAAGTATTAAACGATATAAATTGTAAGGTAGTCTAAGAACACTAAATAAAAACTTTGAAACATATATTAGATTGATGGTAAAAAAAGATAAAATAAGATAGTCTAGGAACAAACCTACTAAAACTAATAACAACCAAAATAATCTAACATAACATAAAAAACGACTAAAATAAAGATCAACTACAAATTATTAAAAAGACTAAATTAGTTTTTCCAAAGGCTACATTAGTCATAGATTTTGAAACACCATCTTCAATCATCACCTTTCTTCAGTTCATCACGATAATATTCAACAATATTCTTTAAGTTCAATTTGGTTGCGAAAATAGATAATTTGATCAATGTAACTCATGGTTACTTTTCCTTCATCTTCTTCTAATTTGTGTGATTTGTAACATGCATTCGAAATCTTCTGATCAATTGTCTACCAAAACTCTAAAAATTCAAAAGTTGCCTCGTTAACTTCTAATATATGCTTAGCAATTTTAGAATCCGATCCATTGAGAGAATTGCTTAAATTTGATAGATTTGAGAATAATAGATGAAGTGATTTATAGATGAAATGAATTGATATTTAGGAAGAACAAAGAGAAAAATTGCCTCATTAATAGATAATATGGCCGAATTCTTTTAGGGCAAATTTATTACATTTTGGTAGAAGTTGATATGGCATTTATAAGGATTAACCAATTGTAGTCAAATTTGAAAATGATATTATAGCATGTATTCAATATGATCAATTTTTTTAACACATTTCAGTGCATTGAATTAGTTGGAAGACATATTAGTTGGTAGGATTCTTAAAATGAATTTTATATATATATATATATATATATATATATATATATATATATATATATATATATAAAGATAAATTTGCCTCAATTGTAGATGACATGGCCGGATTTATTTAGGCAAATCTATTGCATTTTGGTAGAAGTTGGTATGACATTTATAAGAATTGACCAATTAGAGTCAAAGTTGAAAATGACATAGCATGTTGTAGGTCAACATGACCGATATTTTCAACGTCTTTTCAATGAATTCAAGTAGTTGGAACACATATTAATTGGTAGGATTCTTAAATATACATTTTTGGGATGTTGTAAGAGAATATTTCGGATGATAGTTAATGGGTAGTCAATTGCTATCAAAGCATTTAATTGCAATAATTAATATATTAGGGTATAATTGGAAGTACAACATAAGTTTTTTTTATTTGATTGACATTTGGATTAGCAATATTACGTAATTAAAGATCATACAATGTCATAAAAATACAACTGATCACTTTTATTTGATAAGTAATCCAACAAAATACTTTTTATAGTTGGTATTACACCTCCATCATTCATGTTGATTTCTTCAAATGGATATTGACATACGAAATGAGCTCATTTAGGATTGCAATAAAGAAAATGTAGTGTCATATATTCTAGGTCAATAAAAATGCTAGAATCTTTGATTGTAGAGAACACATACTCCGACATCTACCAATTATCCGAATTTTCAGGATTCACAAGTACATGATTGAAAACTTTGTAGAATTTTATATGACTGGAATGAAACTTGTTAGTACCATACCTTCATGATCAAAAAAAATAATAATGTTCCAATTTTGGATGTCAAATCTTTAAATTTTTTGGTAAAGTATGTGAGTCAAATAAACAATAGTCATTTTCATACCAATATAAAATTAATGTGCACGTTTTTTTGGGAATATGACTTGTATAGGGTCTAGGTAAAAGAAAAGATGATAACCTTATTTATAGTGGACAAAAAAATCAGTTTTCACCAAGGGTTGAAAAAAAAGGTAAAAGTAATATAATTAATTAATAATTTTCGTGTTAAATATTGATTGAATCAATCCCTAAAATCACGTAATAATCCAAATAAGGAATGATTTTGATATATGTGATCAAATTGCACATGATTAATGAATTAAAACAATTAAAACAAATATCATTAATTGATATTTTTGATATTAAATCTTGATTGAATCAATTCCTAAACTACAATACTAATACTAATAAAAACGACTTTAATTTCTTTCCCCATAAGATAATAATGAAAGATAATTTTCAATTAATAATATTCAATCCCTAAAATTACATAATCCAAATTAGGAATAATTTTGATATAGGTGATCTACTTGCACATGTCTGTTTTTTTAAAAAAAAAAATTTAAAAATATCATTATGGAGTTATTACCATATCTAAAGCTTGATTGCTTGAATCAATCCCTAATATCACATGATTCAACTTAGGAATGCATTTTGATAAGGGTGTTCAACTTGTACATAATTAACTATTATAATGTATTGGAGATTAGATTAATTAGGCGGAAATATAGAATTTTGGCCATTACATTATGGTGCATTTGTAAGACGAAATTTACATGTGACACATAGGATTAATGAGAGAATATTATTATAAGTTTGAAAATAATATTCAATATAGGAATACCTAATAATGACCGTGATTTCAAATTTTTTTATGTTCTGCAACAATCACTCAATTACCCGGAATTTTATGGTACAATTTTGGTAGGTTCTATATTTCCAAAAAAAAAAAACTGAATATATAACATATAATTATGAAAGTGTTTTATTATGACTTATGTAGGTAAAAGTAAATGTTTTTACACAATTTATTGGGAACAACTTATTAGAATATTTATTACTCCCTCCGTTTCTTAAAGATCTTCTCACTTTCCGTTTAAGGGTGTTTCCAAAAGATCTTCCCACTTTTGCTTTATTCCTTATTTGGCAAAACAAATTTCCCTATTTACCCTCTCATGTCACTATCATATGGTCCACCATTACATTATTAATTCAATTTTACTCCCTTTCTCTCTCCTACTTTAACCCCTTTTTATTTGTTTATTTATCTTAACCCCTTTCTCTCTCCTACTTTACTCACACCATGCCCCACACAACTTGATTTTCCTTGGTATCTGTAGGAACAGTAAGTGGGAAGATCTTTAGGAAACGGAGGGAGTATGAAACATTTTTCTCCGTTTATGATATGCATATTATAAACGAAATACACTACGCATATTATGTCATTCAAACATTATATAACCATTATATCATATACAAAAAAAATATAACAAACCGATTTATAAGACATACACTAAAAGCAACAACAAAATATATTATATATTACCATAACCGAATAATACATCTAACATGAAAACATGAAAACATGAAAACTCCTTCAACATAATCGATTAGTACATTAAAAATAAGAAACTAACATTTAAAACAACTACAATCAATGCTAGCAAAGGTTATTATTTTTGCTAGCTATTATAGCAGTAGCTAACAAATACATCTTCATATTTCATTTCTCAATAAGAGATTCCAAATACTCAACAATACAATTTGCTTTTTTTTTGTAGCAACTTCAATAACATTACGAAAAGAGATGATCATACCAATATAACCCATAGCTTCTACACCTTCTTCTTCTTCTTCTTCTTCTTCTTCTTCTTCTTCTTCTTCTTCTTATTCTTCTTCTTCTTCTTCTTCTTCTTCTTCTTCTTCTTCTATTTTATCTAAACTTTGAAGACATGTAGTAAGTTTATCATCAACCATGGATCACTGGTCCAAAAATTCGAGCATAACATTGTTAACCTCTTTCACATGTTTGATACATTTCGGATACATTGGAAAAAATGATACATTTTATATGTTAAATTTCTAAAATATGAAACTTCAAACGAGAATATTTTTTTGTAAGGAAGAAAACCGGATTTTTGGAGGTGATGAAATGAACAAATAAACACTAAATTGGACTTTATATAGACTCCAAATGCAATGATTTTTCTAGGTTAAATTTATTGCTATTTGATAGGACAATGCCATTAACTTTATTGGGTAGATTGTTAGCTAATGTATGGGGACCAAGCAATAATGTAGTCAAAGATAGTCAATGTATCTATACATAGAAATATAAATGTTTTGAAAGTGATGAATTAAATTGTTGGTCAACATGTGAATACTCAAAATGATATTGAAAATGATAGAGAATCTTATTTCAATAACATTGCCATAATTGGACATTATTCGAAATTTTAATAGCATAAAAAGAAATACAATAACAAAGAACATTTAAAACGACTTTTGATCAAACTATATTTTTCGCGTCAATAGAAAGATAATTGAGCAACACTTTATTGTTAATACGACAATACTCCGTATTGTTTAAATCAATGTCTTCAAAATAGTCATCATCAACTTTGTAAGCTCTTGGAGGAATGCATTGTAGTTCATATAACATCATATTCCAAAAATCAAAATATGGACAATATCCATCTATTGTTTATTTGACATCTTCAACATAAGCACAAACCTCATTGCTTCTATTTATATAAAATGTGAACATACTAGACACATCGTGGAAATAAAGATGCCCTCCACGAAATAGTGTTAAAGTCATAGATTCAACATCGAAGAAATTCGAATAATCGATTTTAGGGGGGCACTTTCCCTTTGGACTATGGGATTGTATAAGGTTTTGTGGAGGGCATGGTATTGATTTTGAGGTGGGGGATGAAGTTGGCATGACAGTGCAAATTGAAAACACGAAAATGAGTAGTTATGATGATGCATGACAAATCGGTACTATTTATACTTAAAAAGAGCTTTGTAAAACATGTACTTATTTTCGGATATTTATGTGAATTGTGTAATTGATTGGTCGAATTAAGTTATAGTTGATTGTCAATTAACATAAATCATCTTTGATTGATATTTTTATTTCATTACCGTATATGAAGTAAAGGCAAAACAAAAAGAACATAAAAAATTTTCGGCCAAATTTAAATGGAATTGGAAATTATAAAAACCGACCTCGCCTTTTTTATTCCACAATTTACGCTAATCATCAATAATTACCTCAAATCACCCATAATTAAGGAATATAATTTTCAAAATCTTGTAAATTTCGGATTCACCTAAGAGCAATCCTACGTGGACACCCTATATGATAGTTACATTGGTTGTGCTCTAGAATTGCTCAGTGAACATGAGCTTGCCACGTAGGATTTAGGATTTTGCTTTAGATAATAATATAAATAATTACAAAAAGGTAAGTTATGTTGTTTTTCTTATGTCAAAGCATTTAACTGATTTTAGTACATTGCTATCTATGCATTTAATTTGTATGACATTATAAATTTCATAGTTGACCTTTTATGTAAACAATAATTTTTGAAAAAACATATATACAAAAATAAATATAAAAACAAATTTGCCATCCAACTTAATACGAAAAAAGATAAATATAATGACAAATTTTGACTTCCAAACTAAAATAAAAATATAGTATTATTATTTGAATGACATTTAAATCACCAATATTACGTAATTAAAGGTAATACAATAATATTTAAAAAAACTAATACCAATCTTTAGCTAAATAACACAACAAATCTCTTTTTGTAGGTGGTATAACATCTCCCTCTATCATGCTGATTTCTTCAAATGGAATTCAACATAATTTATTAGCTCGGTGAGACTTGCAATGAAGAAATTGTAGTGCCATATATTCTAGATCAATATAAATTCTAGAATCCTTGATTATAGAAAAAACATACTGCAACATATACCAATTATCCGAATTCAAATCTTCATCCATTGTGACATCCTTACAAACTTTGTAGAATTTAATATGACCCTAACGAAACACTGTTAATACTAGGGGTGTTCAATGTCGGATATCGGATCCGATCCGATCCGAAAATTTCGAATCGGGGAAATTGCGATCCGAATTCGATCCGAAATTTTCGGATATCCGAACTTTTCGGATCGGATCACCAGGTTTTATGAACGGATCACCAGATTTTCGGATCGGGTCCGTTGAAATTTTTGAAAAATCCTGATCCGTATCCGATCCGAAAACCCGAAATTTTTTCCGGATACCCGATCCGAAATATCCGAAATCTTAAAATCGGATCGGATATCCGAAATTTCGGATCGGATCGGCGGATTTTCGGATCGGATGTTTTTGCACACCCCTAGTTAATACCATACCTTAGTGATCAAAAAAAATTGAATGTTCCACTTTAGGATGTCAAATTCAATAAAGTTCTAGGTGAAGATGGCGAGTCAAATGAACGATATTCATGCTACATTTCAAATAAATTTAAGGTGGCCGATGACAGAGGAAAAATTAGGTCGTCACTAGTCTCCTAAAATCAAACAAAACCTAACTAAATCACTAAATTAGGTAAAGTGATAAGTAAGGGTCGAAATCCACAGAGACTAAGGAACACCAAAATGTGTTGATAAAACAATAAGCTAGGCCGGAATCAAGTCGGAAATTGTCAATAACCAACTAAGAACTACGAAAAAGCTAAATATCAAAGGTAACTAAAGTTAGGAGATGAGATTAAACACCAACTAATCATGAAATAGGCATAAGAATATCAAACATAGAGATAATGCATGAACACTACTTGAATTAGCTATTGACCCAACACACAACTCCCATCCTACTCTCATAGGCGGAGAAATCCTCAAAGACATCAAATAAGGACTCTCATCCATTACTAACATATCCCGAGGTTCAAGGTAACCCAAGTCAATAATAGAAATCAATAGGTCACACTCTCATGCCAACCTAAATCAATCAACTCCATCTAATACGACATTCAAGTGATCAAAGAGAATGCAACATAGATTAGAAGAGCTAAACAAGCAATAATTTAATCACACAAATCTCTAAATCTAACTTCAAATGCCCAATTCAATCATGGTTGGGTTTCACCCAAACCCTAACCAACAAACTACTCCATAAATACAAAAATGAGGACTTTAGAGAAATTAAACTTTAATAACATGATAATAATCATTAATCTAACATTAAACTAAATAAAATAAATCATAAATAATTAAACTAATCAAGAACAACTAATCTAAGAAAAACAATGAAAATAAAACAATAAAAGAGGAGAAAGAGTAAGAAATGCTCATTGATTAATGGTTGAAAGTTTCGATACAAATGTCACCCTTGAATCTACAATCTTCCATTTTTCTTTGAGTTTTCTCCCTTTTCTTCCTAAACTAATCTATGGAGGCTAAACCTCCTTAAAACCCTAAAAAGTCTAAAACTAAGAGTGGTGAAAAAAATAAAACTAGGCTAATAATAAAAAACTCTCCCCACAAAATGTGGGTTCAAAGTATTTATACTCCTACTAAAATTAAAATAGAAAATAAGAAAAAGGGAAAAAAATAAAAAGGAGAAGTTAAAAAAAAGGAGTAAAAAGAGGAAGTAAAAAAAAAGGAAAAAGGAAAAGATAAAAATGAAAAAGTGGGAACACGTGAAGTACAGTAGAGGAGAAAAGAAAGGAAGAAAGAAAAAGGAAAAAGGAAGTTGAAAAATAAGAAAAGTGAAAATCCACCCAACTAAAACTATCAGACCCTTTTTTAATTCTCGTCTTCTTCGCTGCCGCAAACTCCATCGACGCTCATCATCTTCATCATCAACCGTCCATCATCATCATCAATTCATCATCAACGGTGCATCATCATCTCAACGGGAATAAACGGCCATTGATTTTCTTCAATGAATCACGACCGTCGATTCATTTAATGAGTATTGAGCACGTTTTTTCTTTGAGCGCCCGCTCTAAGGTCGCTCGTGCCTCGCTCGAAACATTCTGCCTACATTCTGTTTTTGTTGTAGTCGAGCGGAGCGCCCGCTCCGTTCTACAGAGGAGCGCCCGCTCCGTTCTGTTTTGGGACAAATGATTGGATTGCAGTGGAGATGGAGTTTAGTGTCTTGGATTGAAATGGTAGCGTTGCGATTAATCTGAGCAGGAGATTTAATGTACTGTGGGTATATGGGTGGAGGAAGATAGTGGTGGTAGTGTATTAGGGATTGGTGTGGTGTTGGATATGGAACAATGTGGTGTAGGATAAGAGTCATGGTGTGGTGTAGGATATGTTGGCCATGAAGAAGGATGAAGTTTTGGGACTTAACTCCATAAATTCCGTCCTTCCAGTTCCGCAAACACTCACCTACGCACATAAAGATAAAGCACGAGATCGGAAAACAAGAGTGACTAAAGGGAATTAAATAGAAAATTAATACAAAAAACTAAACTAATTCATCTATAAAATTAATAAAACAAAGGAAAGAAAGAAACTACGAAATTGAGACCTAAAAACTAACAAAAATTACTAAATAAATAAATTAAGCTACAAAATGTGAAAATAAGAAATAAAGGCTAAAATAGGTAGAAATATATGAAAATAACTATGAAAATAATGTAAAAACTACTCCTAAAAGTGACATAAATGTCACTTATCAACCGGATGTATGGGAAGATGTTTAGTGTTAATGAATTTTAATACTGTAGTGTAATGCAAATATGATTAGGGCATTTATAGTGCAAAATTCAATTCGATTTTTTTACTTATTTTATTGAAAAAAATATATATAACCTTATTGAAAAACAAGAATTTTCATAGTAAAGATTGATCGAATCAATCCCCAAAATCAAATTTTGCAATTTAGGAATGATTGAGATTTAGATGATCAACTTGCATATGATTTAAAATTGTAATTTAGGCATATGCATGATTTCAGGATGATTTAAAATTTTTGGCCAAAGAAATTGAGAATTAAGTGGCACATGGCATTTTTTTTAGTTGGACAATGTTATAAGTGTTAGAACTGACACGTAGAATTCAATTGAATTGAGATTCTCAAAATTGACTGCCAAATGATGAGAACAATTTTATAGTTGACACATAAGATGAAATCATTCAACTTTATTAGTAGATATAGATAGATTTTCAGATGAGACACCATCTTGTTTATATAATAAAGACTAACTTTTTCTACACGCTACGCGTGTGATGACATTTTATACACAACTATTATTTGGTATTAAAAGAAATGAAAAATGAGATTATGAAAGTACGTATCTACGTTCACCTTCATTTGGTAAGTAAGAAGTATTTAAATACTTACAAATAGTATCTAAAAATATTTTAAAGTAATTATAAGTAATGAAATTGCATATCCAAGTAATGAAGAAACTGAATTCTTTTTGGAGTTTGTACTTGTGATTAATTTTGTATAAGAGTTGTCTTTGTAATGAGAATACCATATTTTTTTTAATTGTACGTGGTATTAATTTTTGGTAAGTTCTTGATTACAATTTTTTTAGTTGATTGGATCTAAATTTAATTTGATTAAATCTTTTATATTGGCAAGTTTATGTGATTCACAATTGCATGAGTTGATTGGTTTTAATAGAGATTTGGTTGAATTTTTTTGGTAAATTTATGTGTAATGATTTTATGTTGTGGAAGGTGAATATGTAAATTTAAACGGGGACACCATTGCTCCCCTAGCATATACTTCATCCGTTCCATAATAAGTGAAACACTTACTATTTTAGAACGTTTCAAAATAAGTGAAATATATTTTAAATGGAAAAAAGAAAGTTATAAAATGACAAGAATACCCATCACAAACTTGTGTGGTTTGTTTTTCTCTCTCCTCCTTTTGATAATGAAAAAGGTCTTTTATGCCTTTTTGGCTTTTGAAATTGATGTTTAAATTTTGTGCCCAATCCCTATGTTTCACTTATTATGAAACGGAGGAAGTATACTTTCTTCGTTTTGTTTTAAATATAACAAAAGGGATATTATTTATGAGATATAAAATATTCATCTATATATATATCTAAAGAATAATCCTTCAGGCCACGTGGTGCAAAGTTAGAGCTTTCAAGCCCACGTGGCATGACGTGGCATGCTCCATTGATCAGTATTTTTCGAAGCTCAATTAGATGGTCCACGTGGCAAAGGAATCAAAGAATATAAAATTCCCATAATCACGCATATCCCTTCCCTTAATCACGCATATAACTGATTCAGTAATCTATATAATTGACGGCAATTACGGATTTTAATTGATACGTAATCTATATAATTAAGAAAACAGTTATTTCAATCACGTAATCTATGTAATTGATACACTCAAATTGCACGTTAAAATAAAAAAAATTGAATATCAATCACGATTGTAATTGATACGTAATCGAAACAATTAAGGCAATAATTAATTAGTTACCAAATCAACCAACCACGCTAATATTAAGGAAATAATTTTTTCCTACTATCAGTAAATTACATATCTCTATTATATAAGGGAAGGGGGGAGCAATGGTGTCCTTTGTTGAAATGCCTATTTTACCCCCTTCCCTTTTTAAATTACAAAAGGAATGTCAAAATCAAAATCGACATTCAAAGAAAACTACCGAAAATTAATTTACAACACTCACTCACAAATCACTTAAAAGAAGAAACTTTACAAATCACTCATACAATTGAGAAAATCACGTTATAAAAATCACGCAAATCACTCAAATAATCGGAAAACTTTATTAAAACTTAAAATTAACATACAAACTAAAACAATAACCTAGAACGTCAATACATACAAAAATTTACTTACAAATCACGATTCTCAAGAACCATTCACAATTAATGGTGGTCATGATAAAAATAGAGGTGTATTTGTAGTGAAATCAAAATTTAGAAGTTAGTTAAGGGAAAAAATTATTTACTTTTTTGTAGTGTTTAGGATTTAGAAGTTAGTACTGTACTTAATTCAAAAATCAACTAAAAAATTATAATATTAGAAATCATAAATAAATTCAATAAATTTTTTATTCTGTTCATAGAGTTTAACTTTGAAAAGTAAAAAAAAAAAGACAAAAATAATGGTGAGAGACTTAAGTGACAGAAACTAAACCAATTAAATTTTGCAACTAAAAACAATAATACTTCATATGTCTAATGTTCAGATTTTGACTCTTATGCCGAAAAAAATCGAGTTTTTGTTTCGAAAAAAATTCAAGCACGCATCGAGTGCAAAAAAATTCTAGTATAAATAAAGTAAATATAAAACCTAAATTATACCCACCATAAGTAGTATAAATATGAATGGTGCTTTGGCCGAGTAGGATATATTTTCCTTACCTTCCTCTCTCTCCTCCGATCCATCCATCCTCTCCCCCATCTGTTTCCATTTTTCCTTCTCTCTAACTTTTCTTGCAGAGAACCAAATGAAGGAAAATCAAACTACATTTGTGTTTCTCCACGTAAAATCTTTTACAAGGAAAATTCATTTTTCATTGAAAATATAATCAGTCCAAGCAAATGGAGCCTAGGGATTGGTTGTATGCCATCTAATGGCATTTGTCAAATTCTTTTACAGAACTCTAAGAAACTCACTTGTGGCAATCAAACTTTTTCTCACCTGTGGTTCCATGTATCAAATGTTTGTATGTGTAAGTAGTAACCATAGTAATAACTAATACGTATGATTGCTTTCTTCTTTTTTGTATTCTTGGATTGACTTTTTCATGGTCAAATTACTCCCATCCCAATCACTCTTAGCTGACCAATTTCTACGCCGGTCTAGATTGGATATGATAAAGCTGGGTTGCCTATCGGCCTGCAGTTTATTGGAAAAGGTGCGTGTGCTAGAATTGGTGATGATGGATATAACCATAGAGAGAAAGTTGGTATAGTGGTAGTCTGTAGAGAAGTATTGTTGATGTTCTGCATCATTATACATCTTATGAAGAGAGAGAAAGGCAGTCAAATGGCTCAATAAAGTTGTTGATATGTACATTATTATCATCTTTCTCAAGTATTGCATATTGATTTTGCTTTGTTTATTGTGACACGAAATAAAAACACATCCAAAATTGCTCAAAAAAGTTGTAGAGGAATTTGTCTTCTTTTTTTCATGGGCAAAAATAAAATATTAATTTAATATGATTAAAATGCATAAATTTCGAATTAGAGTTAGCACGGCTCATTTTCACGTTAATACAATTTATAAAACAATTAACGATTAATAAAAAAGTGCTTAACATATTGGCTATTACATACGATCACCTTTAAAATTAATTTAATAATGAATATTTTAAATTTGCTTGCATTTTTTTTTCTTTCCAAATTAGCTTAATATAACCAATTAGATACCAAATCCAAAATCTTAGCTAATTGAAAAATCATAAAACGTAGGAAATCATTAATCTGAAAAAATATATATCTATATTTATATATTAATATATAAAGCAAAATCCTAAATTCAATGTGCCAAGCTCATATTCACCAAGCAAAAGTAGGGCACAATACAAATCAAAGTTATCACATAGGGTGTCCGCGTGTACGATTATGCATGGGTCATATATGGAAATCAATCAATTACTTCAATCAATCATTTAACATTTAAGGAATCAAATCAATTTTAAAAAAATCAGTTAGGTTAATAATATAGAAATCAATTAATTATTTCAATCAAGCATTTAACATGTAAGGAAACAAATCAATTAGAAAAAAATGTTTATGTTAGTAATATAGATAACAATCAATTACTTCAATCAAGCATTTAACATTTAAATGATCGAATTTAATTACCAAAATCGGTTACTTCCAAAAAATCATTGCCTAATTTAAGCTAAATCAATGTAATTAAATCATTTTTTCTCAAATTAATTTAGTCTACGTATGTACAAAATTTTCAACTATAAATAAACATGAAACCATAGCTGAGCATGACTCATCTATTCATCTTCGTCAACATATCTCACCGCTTCATGAATGTCCCTATACATGCAGCATAACTATATTGCGAGTTTAGTTCTTACATTATCCTTCCAAGTCCCATGAATATTGTTGCATCTATGATTAGGGTGAAAAATAAGTTAAGCATCTAACTATTATCAAAACAATAATATATTCATATGTCCTTTGTTAATACAATATACATGTTATGTATGCCAATCTTTCTTAAGTTTCTTTTTTTGAATTTAA
This sequence comes from Beta vulgaris subsp. vulgaris, assembly GCF_026745355.1. Lineage (NCBI taxonomy): Eukaryota > Viridiplantae > Streptophyta > Magnoliopsida > Caryophyllales > Amaranthaceae > Beta > Beta vulgaris. Next base: position 23,819,173 of record NC_079203.1, read on the forward strand.
CATTTTGATATTTATTATTGATATTTGTAGGATAAATTCTTCAATCATATGTATACAAAAGTCCATATTTTTAATTGGAGCACCAACTACACCACAATACCATAGTAGTCGTGTAAACAAAGCAGCAACAACGTAAGAGGCTAAAGAAAGAGTTACGGCTTAAGTTGATGATTTTGAGAAGAAATGGAAGCTGATTGATATTCTTTTTTTAGCAAAGAAGTTGATTTATATTCTTGCTAAATATCTTAAGACGATCATATGTTGATCATATCGAATGTTTTTCAGGCTAAGATTATAATTTTGAGACTACAACAGAGATAAGCATTATTTCAATTGCTAAGATTGCTATTGGATAATTAGATTATTTGTTCTACACATTATTCTTTCAATTAATTTTGAGTTATACAAGATTATTAGCGTATTGATAATTGTTGAGATTTTTTTTCACTGATAATTGGAAATTGTAAATTGCTCTATTTTACACTAAACTAAAACACCTTCAAGCAACCATTAATAATTTTGTCTTCATTTTCCATTCTTGTGACAACATTGGAAGTTCATACAATGATCGTATATAGGATTTCAAGTATGGATGCATCATGTACTTCAATGTTAAATGTGTTTTGATGAAGAGAAGTTCAGTTAGGTTTAGGAGAATTCAGGTTGAGAGAACGCACCCTAAATTTTAAAGCATTTATGATATGGTGAATCATATGATACATTATCAATCACAAAAATCATGAAAAATATCATGAAAGATGACCATAAATTTTTGGGGTGAGAGTTCATGTTGCAGAGAGAAAATACTTGAAAGTGTATTATGTATATTATACATATACATATTTTCATGGGTAAAAGTATAGTTATGTCTTACAATTATATAATCCATAAAATATTATCTGTTAATTAATCTTCTACAAAAAAGAAATGAATATATTAAATGTTCATATAATAAAATTGGGTTAAATCATATTGAGCATGAATAAAATGTGTGTGTGGTGGGGGGGTGGGGGGGTGGGGTGGGTGGGTGTTAATCTACTCTGACTAAAATTTCGGGTCTAAGTTGCATAATTTGTAAAAGAGGGAGAACTTAACTTGCCATATGAAATATTGTCGTTAAATTTGTTTGGTGAAAGTTAACATTATGATAGCGAAAAAAGGTGGGAATGTAAGTATGCATAATTTTTGTAGGTAAATGTATAGTTATATGTAATACAATTATTAATTTTTTTCTTATTTTTTGTAGGTAAAGTCCATAGACAACTTATTTTCACTTTCATTATAATTGATCACATTTATAAATATAATAGATTGTTGTGTTAACATTTCCTTTATCTACTCATAATTTTGAAAATCGTGATTGTTGGTTGAAATGGATGTTAATAATGACTATCGAAATTTATTAAATTTGTACACAACCATTAAATAAAGTATGTATTTAATTTTTTTTTGAATTATAATATCTTTATATCTAAAACAAAATCCTTGAAGCCACATGGTATGAAGTTAGAGAATTTTTCAATGAAGCTAAAAAATTGAGTCATCAAACAAAATGGTAGATATCACTTGGTGAAGGAACAAAAAAGATTATGAAGATAATTTTAGTCAAAAAACAAAAAATATTAAAGGAAAGTTCGGTCGATAACATCATAACATTATGGTTCAAATTTAAGGAATTCTTTAGATCTCAATGAGAAGAAAAATAGGTAACTATTTGATAACTTAAATAAAGTTCGTAGATGATTAGGAAATTTCATTTATGCAATTATGATATATTAAAGAAGGAAGAAAGTTAGAAAACTCTTTATATATCAATAAATATATGTTAAGATTATAACATAATTAAAATTAGTTTCATCATAAGTGGAGTATAATCACCTTGAACTAATGCATAACCAAGATCGAACTAGATCTATTCTATCACAAAATTTTCAAATGTAAAGAAATGGGTTACTTATTTTATTGAAACACTTATCGAAATGTATTAATCATACTATAAGTTTAAATATTACAAATCCAAACTTGGCTGTTAAATTTATTTAACACCTATATATTCAGATCAATTTTTATAGTGGAACTAAATACATGTCTATAATACCCCTTTGTTCTTGAGATAGGCGATAGGTGAATGTCAAGTATAAATTGAAGTCAATATTTTTGTTCAATTTGAAGTTAATTGCATGATTAGTGCGGTGGCTATGGGAATAAAATTAAAGGGATGAGGGTGGCTTCTATTTAAGTTGGTTTACATTGAGTAGGGCAAAACAATATGAAAAATAGTATATGCTAAATTCTAATTTTACTAAGTTGCATAATAGAGGTGTGGTTTAGTGTGCATTTTGGTCGAGTAGTACCACTTTCTATTAGTAAATTATGATAGTTATGGTAATCATAATTCTTTATCTTATTCTCTTATAATTCTTTAAAGAAAAACCATAATTTTGTTTGAGTAAAATTAATGACTTTAAAATAACATGGATTATACAAATAATGACATCAACGTGATGTATTTATCTCACGCCGTTTGAGTTTTTTTTATTGCACGGGCTATCTCATCCCGTACATTTTTATTAAACATAAATTATGAATTATTTAATTTTCTACAAAACAAGTCATATTTTCTACCAATAGGTAGCGTATTTCTTCTACTAAATCTGGTTAATTTTGGTACATGGATAATCGAACATTCATCTTCGAGGTCATAGACATGTTCAAGCTAAGGGGCTCCAAATAAAAGGAGATTACACTACTAAAATGAGAATAAAAAAAGATGGAAAAACAACCAACCAGGCGGTGGCAAGGACACGGGCGGGGTGGCTCAAGGAGCCAGCAACAAGAAAATCAATCACGTTACTTTTTTAGCTAGGAAAAGGGAAATGATCCTATATCAACGATATATAGTAGAAAACATATATTTGGTATTTCCTAGAGAATCATTTAAAGGGAGTCTGAGTATGTCAAGAAAAGGGGAGTAGTATGGTATCTATACCCCGTATGACACTCATTCTGTCAAATGGAACAAAATTTTCCTTGAATTGCGTTTTGCTATGATTATAAATAAAAGTCAAAGATATCCCTATCACATATGGGTTTGTATCTCCCAAGTTCGGTTTTCAGCCATATTTGATATGGAAATGGTAGTAATTATATAGAATTCTAGTTCTGTTAGGATTCTATGTAAATTAGGGTTTAAATTTCAGTTTATTTTAATTAAGTGTTTAAGTTGATAAAGGAATCCTATTATATTTAGGAGTCTAATTCCTTATCAAAGTCTAATTAGGAGTCATATTAGGCGTGAAATATATTTAAATTAGGATAATTATTTATCTTGATCCTTAAGATAAAGATAAATAAGTTTATTTGTTTTACTAGTTCAAGTAGGTTTAGGAAAATCTTGTACTATATAAGAGATTTTCGGCTATAATGAATAATTTAGATTGATTTTGAGTTAATTCAAGTTTCAGGAGAGAATCCACCTTTGTTTCGGGAGTGAATCCAAAACCCTAGTTGAACTGTGAGCCGAAAATACGCCTGAGTTCTCCATATCCAGTTACTAACTAAATAAAAACAACAAAAAAATACAAACTTTCAATATCAACATGCACTAAACTACATAAAAGAGCCTAACTAAGTGAATTCTTCATTAAGAATCACATCAATTGGTGTGGCTGCTGCTACTTCACCCCCATATCCATCGCCTAAGCCTCGCAAACCCAGCTCCCTCCTCGCCTACTCCCTCGCCAAGCGCACCTGCTTCGCCCAGCATCCCGCCTACGTCTCTCGCACCTGATCGCGAGCCCTCGACCTCCCACGCACCATGGGCGACAATCAAGCCGATATACTCGCAGCCCTCCGCGACAACAAATCCTCGCACAACTCACGGCCCTCACCACGAAGGTAAACAACCTTGAACGTGATCTCCAGTTTGCCCGACCCCCTCCACATCACCCTCGACGTGAGGATGACTTGCGGTTGGCTGACTTACCAACCTTTGATGGCGACCTAGATCCCGAAGCCTACTTAGAGTGGGAAAACCGTTTGGACAGGTTCTTTGATCACAAAAACTTGAGTGATGGATCACGGTTTTCTTATGCCATCCTAAAGCTCACTAAATACGCGTCCCTCTGGTATGAATCTACGCGCACAAGACGTGCTCGTGAAGAAAAACCTCCTATTGATTGTTGGTCCTCTCTAAAGGTCAAGATGCGAAAAAGATTTGTGCCACGAACATACCGCCAAGAACTCTTTGTCCGTCTCAATTCCTTGCGCCAAACCAACCTCACTGTCGAACAATATATTAAGGAATATGAGAGACTACATATGGCGTGTGATATTAAAGAGGAGGATGAACAGAAAATTGCGCGCTTTCTACTTGGTTTACATCGTTCAATCGCCAATTTGGTGGAAATGCAAGCATATGCCACGTTTGATGACGTTTGTATTCTTGCGTCCAAAGTAGAGCGACAACAAACCAAGCGCACACCTTGGTTTATGCCCCCTGCTACCTCGACAAATTCTCCGTCCAGCCAAGCTTCGAGTGCCCCTGCTTCACTTGACTCGTCGAGTACCCAAACCTGCCGCACCATCCTCGACCGCACCTCCTTCGAATGACAAGGCTGATAATGCTACGATTAGGTCCAAGAAAACACAATGTTTTCGTTGCCAAGGACTCGGCCACATTGCAAGACACTGCCCTAACACCACCCTAACCACCCGCGAAGAGTTAGTCCTTTATTTGGCCGAAGAAGAACACCATCCTTCTACTTCTATGGATGAGGATGATTTTTGGTCGAATCAACCTATATGTGCACCAGAACAAGAGCATCCTTCCTTGCTAATTCGTCGCTCTTTGTTATCTTCTCACTGTGATGATTCTGTGGATGAGCAACGTAACAATTTATTCCATTCAAACTGCATAATCAAGGGTAAAGTTTGTCCTTTTATCATAGATAGTGGTTCATGTACTAACGTTTGTGATGTGTCTATGGCTGAAGCATTAAATCTGCAAATGCGCAAGCATCCAAATCCTTATAAACTTAGCTGGTTGAATGATGATAGCATTTGGGTACGTAAACAAGCTTTAGTTGGTTCTCGTGTTGGTGAATACATGGATCAACTTTGGTGTGATGCTTTACCTATGAATGCATGTTCTTTACTATTAGGACGACCATGGCAAAGTGATAGACATGTGATGCATAATGGGAAAACTAATGCATATTCAGTTTTAATGGGGGATAAAAGAATGATTTTGCAATCATTACCACCTAAATCTAGGTGCCCCAAGGAGAAGGAAAAGGATAGCCAAGACAAAGCTCATATATGCATAAGTTCATGTCATCATGAAGTTCTAAAAACTGCACAAAACAAAAAGGAAGGGAGACAACAAATTCTACAATTGCGCCAAGGTTCTAAGATGGACTTAGGAGACAACGTATGGTTGTCACTTTCTGCTCAAAAACTTCATGTGAATCATAAAGATGGAGAACCTATGGATGAAGGACCTTTTGAAATTGTGGAAAAAGTAGGCTATGAAACTTTCAAAGTGCTGCTAGGAAATGGCATATGTGCAACATTTCCATCCTGTGATTTGGTTCCATGCTTTCCAGACTAAAACTTGTGGACAAGTTTTATTCTAGAGGGGGAGTTTGATATGGAAATGGTAGTAATTATATAGAATTCTAGTTCTGTTAGGATTCTATGTAAAATAGGGTTTAAATTTCAGTTTATTTTAATTAAGTGTTTAAGTTGATAAAGGAATCCTATTATATTTAGGAGTCTAATTCCTTATCAAAGTCTAATTAGGAGTCATATTAGGCGTGAAGTATGTTTAAATTAGGATAATTATTTATCTTGAACCTTAAGATAAAGATAAATAAGTTTATTTATTTGTTTTACTAGTTCAAGTAGGTTTAGGAAAATCTTGTACTATATAAGAGATTTTCGGCCATAATGAATAATTTAGATTGATTTTGAGTTAATTCAAGTTTCAGGAGAGAATCCACCTTTGTTTCAGGAGTGAATCCAAAACCCTAGTTGAACTGTGAGCCGAAAATACGCCTGAGTTCTCCATATCCAGTTACTAACTAAATAAAAACAACAAAAAAATACAAACTTTCAATATCAACATCCACTAAACTACATAAAAGAGCCTAACTAAGTGAATTCTTCATTAAGAATCACATCACATAGCCAATTTATGTGGTCATTTCTAAAGTCACGGGTAGAAAGTGTATAATAATACTGATTTGTGAGAAAAAACATGATATGTCTAATATTGTAGCTAATGACATATACAAATAAGTCTTCTACAACCTAAGAGTGTCATGTATTTGCAAAACAACTTCATAATTAACATAAAGGAGCATTTTTTGTCTTTCTGTATAAAGTGCATCATTGATGCTTTGTTCTTGGTTAAATATGTATAGGATTATTCTGTATTTCAATACACTGTTCAAAGTTTATTAATTTAATATGGTATAGAGGTTAAACGCATTTGAATTTCGAGTAGTACATAAACGTATATTAAATCGAGTGGACGTAGAAAATCTTTTATATGCTTTTACTGTAGTTGGTATATAAACATGCTTATTAAAAAAAAAAAGTTCCCGTGCATTTTGCACGGGTACAAAAACTAGTTTATTGTATCTATACAAATATATTAAAAGGCGTGCGAATACAAGAAATTGTGCCACGTGGCGCTCTCCCTAGGGAGTTTTAGTTCATGTAATCCACGTACAATAATAAAAAAAAATTTACATAATATAGGGTTTGATCCCAAGACCTCAAGTACATATACTAAAGTTCTAACCACTAGGCTAAGTTGTATGTAGTGTTGTTATCATAAAATATTATATTAATAAATGAAATTTTCTTCTTACCCGGGGCATAGCCGGAGCCTAATAACTAGTTTAAAAAAAACCAATGAAGTGATAGAGATTTGATATCATTATTGCAAAATAATGAGCTGGCGTCACTTCCATAGACCGAGAGAGAGAGGCTCCCTCGACTGCAATAATTCTGCAGCCATTCTAACTCCAACCCCAACCTGTTTTCTCTCTCCTTCCGCGCGATCACTTCCTCTTAGTCTTCCTCAATTCACCTTCACACTTTTCTTCCCCTCTTTTGGTTTTGCAATCTCAATTCTCTAACATATTCGTTGCTGATTTCTTCTTCATTGCTCCAATTCAATCCAAAAATCCTCTCCATTCGTAGATTAATTTCGTTTTTCTCTACTAAGAAACCTCATACTTAATTGATTGACTTCTTGCTTGATTGAAGACGATGGCAACTCCGGCGCCTCTGATTAAGGTGGAAAGAGCTCACCAGATGTACCGTGAGGGGCGCTACAGCGAAGCCTTAGGGCTGTATTCGGATGCGCTTGCTGTTGCGAAGGCTAAAGCTCAGAAGATCGCTCTTCATAGCAATCGCGCTGCTTGCTTTCTTAAATTGCACGACTTTAAGAAGGTTAGTGTTGAATGTTGTGATATTATTATTTTAGTTCTTTTGCTTTCATTTTTTAGGAAATTGTTGATTTTGGTAGTGTAAGTTGCACGATTTTGAGAAGGTTGGTTTCGAATTTTGCCGTATTATTTCAATTTTTTAGGGAAATGTTAATTTTGTGGTGAAAATTGCGGAAGGTTAGTTTTGAATGTTGCAATAGTATTTCAATCATTTTGCTTCATTTTTTATTTTGTAGGGTAAGTCTTTGAATTAACACAAATTGTTGAGAAAGACGGTGTCACATTAGTGTTAACGTGAGACCAATTAGTGATTTGGTGTCATGCTAATGGTGGAATTAATTAAGTGCTAGGATGTACTCCCTCCGTTTCATTTTAATTGTTACACACTTTGATATTTTACACTATTCACAAATTTCACTTCCACAATCATTTGTGATTTATACATGGATGAAAATATAGTCATGTGGGATCTTGTTAGATTCATCATAACATGTATTTTATTATGTACTTTTTATAATGTTTACAAATACAAAACTAAAGATATATGTACTCAACATTTTGCATTGGCATGCGTGAAAAGTGTAAGTATGTAGATTAGAATGAAACGGAGGAAATAATAGTTATGCTAGTAAAACCATCACATTTTCCCTTCAATTTATATTTTCACTCTTCTTTGCCAACCCTTATAATGAGGTGGCCATTGAGCGGGACTAACCGGACCCACATGAACCGTCCCGTTAAAAGACCGGCTGGACCGCGAGATGACGGGCCGTGAATCGGCCCGGACAACCAAAAGGATTCGCATGGGCCAAATTGATGAGTGAGGAAACCATCCGGGCCCTAGCCCTAAATCGGACCGTGAACCGCACTTTGCCCTCAACAGGACTGTAAACTGTAACCTGCCAGTCGAAAAAATGCATAAACATACGTCATCTTCGGCCCAATTATCAAAAACACTAGTGTATATGGACGGTATCCAAAATTATTTATTGTAAATGCTAGTGCGTATAAAATTAAAATATAAATATCAAAAGACATTTTCATTTACGCAAAAAAAAAAAAAAAAAGAACTGGCCCAGTCTGCCCTCAACCGAGCTGAACCGGGTCGATCCGGTTCAGGTTTGAGAAAAACCAACCAACCAGATCGGTACCACTTCAGGTTCACGCCGAGCTGAACTGGCACGTGGCCATGTCTTGAGGCCTCATCTACCTCTCCTCTACCCTTGCCATTTCTCTCCTATCTGGAGTGCCATTTCCCTCTCCTCCACCCAACTTCCATTTCTCTCTAAAGCTTACATCGCTTTCTTTTTCGAACATTTGAAACTTTCAACTAACGTTCTTTTTCGCGTAGTTTGGTTTCTCCCACTTAAACAACATCATCAAAGTCAAGTAAGTATATTGTTAATTTTCCTAAAAAAAAAGGTATATTCTCAATTCTCAAAGCTCATTGTTTCCCTTTATCAATGAGTCTAGACTCTATGAGTTATCGTTTTTAGGTAGATATTTATAGTTTTCGTCGTAATATATGATTTGGGTAGGTATTTATGATTTTGAGGTAATTAGTTATCGTTTCTATGTGAATAGTTATGGGTAAATAATTATATTTGTAAGGTTAATAGTTATTAATAATTATTTACACTTTATTAGTTATAGTTTTCATGTTATTAGTAATAGTTATGGTTATGGGAAAAAGTTTATATTTCTAAGGTTGATAGTTTTGGTTTTTTTAATTATTATTAATTGTTAGTTATAGTTTTCATATTATTAGTTATAATTTTTGAGATAAAATATGGTCTTGGGTGGATCCTAAATACTTATGGTTCGCTTGTTATTTGTTTTGGTTTTCTGGTTAATAGTTATTGTTTTGGATTCTTAGTTATAGGTTTAGATAAAAAGTTATTGTTTTAGGATATGATTATGGTGGTTTGGGTGATGTTATGGTTTTGGGTCGATTATTATGGTTATTAATTAATAGTTATGAGTTTTAATTTATTAGTTAACATATTTTCAGTAAAAGTTATTTTGCAAAATAGGTGCACAATTTTAGCAATTAGTTAATATTTTTTATTGTTTAGTTTAATTGTACAGCTAGATCATAATTAAACGTCTGTGAATCATCACGCCTCACGTTAGTGTTAACGTGAAATGGTCTCTTCAGAGACTTATTGTTGAATTAATTGCGTTCCAAGCGTGATAAGAAATTATTATTCCCAGTGTTTTGTAATTGGATTTTTTAACTAGAATAATACAAACTTTTGGCCATTCGCTTGCAATAATACAAACTTTTGATTATTATATAATATACCAAACTTTACATGAAAATTCCTAGAGTAGGTCAATGTGACTTGTAACCTGACTTATAACCTGTAAAACAGGTTAAATCTTTTTCTCTCTCCTCTCCCTCCCCCAACCACCTGAACCCACCCTAACCCACCAGCCCCTCCCACCAAGAAACCACCCCCATCCCAAGACCACCATAATAGGCAACCCCGAATCCCGAAGCCACCCCCGAGCCACCTGAAACACCACCCTTAACCCCACCCAGTACCTCATGACCTCTCCTTGACCTCCGTTAATCTCCATCTCCTCTTTCTCTCTCCTTCCTCTCCCCCAACCACCTGAAACCGCAAAATTGTGGGTTTTCCTTTACGAGTATTACCACATAAACCATGAGACCACAAAAAAAAGCGTAGCCATCATCAATGGCGGACGACGAAGCAACACTCACCAGACCGCCCCGTATTCCTCTTCCTTCACAACCGCCATTAATACTCATTGAGCTCCTACATCCACCACCCACCACAATTTCAACACCTTGACTCGAAATTAGACCCACCACATCCGCTCCTCCTCGAAGGCTCGAACTGACGAACTGACGCGTGCCACCTCCTGTCGACTGGCAACGTGAGAATGAGAGCAAAAAAAATAAAAAACATCAATATCATATAATTTAACTTAACTGCTGTAAATGGTTAAAAACGGGGAACAATTTGACATCTTTCAATTAGATGAACAATGAAAGAAATTAACATCTAAAAGTGAACGAAAACTTAACACAAAATCATCAATCATGCTCAACCAATTTGGCCAGGGGTTTTCGACATTTGGGAATGCAATGGCAGAGGGGAGAATGACTGAGAAGAGAATCCGCGGTGATAAAGAGGGCGAAAAATAGCGGCTTTAGGAGAGATGAGAGACACGAGATAGTGAGTGAGGGAAGAGAGAGACTGGTTTCGGGTGGGGTGGGGCTGGGGAAGTGGTTATGGGGTGGGGGAGGTACTGGGGAGTGGTTTCGGGGTGGGGGGAGGGACTGTGGAATTGGTTCGTGGTTGAGGAGGGGCTGGAGGGCAGGAGGAAGAGAGAGCAACGGTTGGGGGAGGGTGTGGCCAGGGAAGGGGTGGGTGGGGTGGGGGAGGGGAGGGGAGGGAGAAAAAGAGTGGAGGGGCCAACCGAAGATAGAAAAAAAAGGAAAATGTTAGGGTTTTTTTGTTTTTCAAATTGAAATAAATTTTTTAAAAACAACCAATAAGATAATGACATTTATCATAGTAACCTGCCGCAACAAGTTAACAACTGGTATTGACCTACCTGGGGAAATTTTTGCAAAAGTTTGTATTATTACATGATAATCAAAAGTTTGTATTATTGTCAGTGAAGAGCTAAAAGTTTGTATTATTTTAGTTAAAACATCCTTTGTAATTCGATTTTATTAATTTTGCACTTCGGGTTAGAGCATTTGTGCAAAGCAATTATGATAGAATTAGTTGGGAAAATTAGTATGTAGAAATGAAAAAACAAAATAATTATGAGTTATGTAAAAAAAGAATATATGTGAAGAATGATGAATGATCGCAACAAACAATAGATACTAGTCCTATATGCTTGCGATGTGTGTGTTGATGTACAGATGACGTAATTGGTAGGAAAAAAAGCTTAAAAATTTATTTCATCACTAAAACAATGACATTTTCTTAATAATTTAATTATTTATTACATAGGGGCATTTTGGGTATTTTAAGGGAACACTAAAGTCATTGTAGAATAGAGATCTAACATGGAATAAGATCTAAAAAAGCGTGTTAATTAATATAGGCTCCGTGCAAGTGTCAGAATTTATCGTATTTGAGGGCAATTACTCTGATAACATTTGGCCAATTCTGGTTGAGTTTGAATGTAGATAACGGGTAGCATAATTGCGTATCAACTTTTGAATTTAGTAGGAGGTATTTGCTAATGAACTTCAAATTTGTGCTAATAACCCTTCGAGTGCATTTTAATGATCACCCTTTAGTTGCTTTATATGGTAATTAAGAAGCATTTGCATCTCTGGCTTGGTTATTGAAAACTGCAAGTCTCATTTTGTGGGGTTGTCAATGGATGGTTCGTTGTTATGTAGTCTTGTGACTCTTTATTGCTGTTGTAATGATCTGTGCACATTATTCATCGTTCTGATATTCTGAAGCAAAGGTTATAGAGTATTTATGAGAGTCTGAAACTAATCCTAGAAGCAAATTTCTAAGTTTTTGTTTCCCGGGAAAGCCAACACGCATCTCATCAGGTGTATTGTTTTTGCTAAACGAAAAATAAGGTTAATGTAGTGCTTGACATTAGCTTTTTCAAATGTGTTGAATGATTGCTACACTTTCAATTTTTAAATATCAACATCGGTTAGAAGATCAGTCTCCCATTAATCTGCATTTGCAGATGAGTAACATTTTATTAGTTGAGGTTGCTTATTCAATTATCTACTCTTGTGAAATCAATCTATAGTTCCAAAAGATATAAAAAGATCATTATAAAGGGGAAAAGTGGAGGTCGGAACCTTTCTCTGGACTATGGGAAGGAAGAAAGATGAGGAATGAATCCAACACTTCCCTGTTTAATTGCAGTACACAATTGCAGTTTTCGTGCCAAAGTTTAATTTTTACTATATAATTTGGTTGATATATACCTGTGCTTGAATTACTTTTGGAATTTGTAAATTTCCTAAACAAGTATACTGCTGGTGCTGTAGGCAGCTGATGAATGTACATCTGTTCTTGAGCTGGATAATAAGCACACTGGAGCATTGATGTTGCGTGCTCAAACTTTGGTCACATTGAAGGAGTATCAGTCAGCACTTTTTGATGTCAATCGTCTCCTTGAGCTGAATCCCTTGTCAGAAGTATATGTAAACCTTCAGGCACGTTTAAAAACACAATTGGTATGTCCTCCTCTCCCTAATAGGTATCCGAATCTAAGTTTTTGATGTTATGGAATGCTGATTGACGTTTGTGCTGGTATAGTATGAGAACGATGGCCTCCATATCATTGTATAGATGCCTAACTGATTTTGAACTTAGATTCTTGCTAAATCTTTTAGAATTTAGATATATAAGATACTAGCCAAAATTGTTATGTAAGTTAAATTAATTACATAATTACATCTATAAATAATTTGTAAGAAAAATTATTTACAAAGTCTGTTAAAGAAAAATATCTTATATAGCATTATTTGAAACCTTCATTTTATTTTATGATTTTGATAATTTATGACTAATAAAAAGATTTCATTGTAGGGGGACAAAAAGACAATGATTTCTAAGTTAGGGATTCTAAATATACTATCATTGATTAGGAAATCTAGTAGTTTGTAATTTTAATATAGTGGATATTTGGAAATCCGTGAAGACCAAGACAATTAAGCGGAAACATGTAGGGCCTGTTCTCTTCGGCATAAAACAGCTGAACTGAACTGAACTGAACTGAACTGAACTGAACTGAACTGAACTGAACTGAACTGAACTGAACTGAACTGAACTGAACTGAACTGAACTGAACTGAACTGAACTGAACTGAACTGATGAACTGAACTAAGAACTGAACTGAACTGAACTGAACTGAACTGAACTGAACTGAACTGAACTGATGACTGAATGAACTGAACTGAACTGAACTGAACTGAACTGAACTGAACTGAACTGAACTGAACTGACTGAACTGAACTGAACTGAACTGAACTGAACTGAACTGAACTGAACTGAACTGAACTGAACTGAACTGAACTGAACTGAACTGAACTGAACTGAACTGAACTGAACTGATGAACTGAACTGAACTGAACTGAACTGAACTGAACTGAACTGAACTGAACTGAACTGAACTGAACTGAACTGAACTGAACTGAACTGAACTGAACTGAACTGAACTGAACTGAACTGAACTGAACTGAACTGAACTGAACTGAACTGAACTGAACTGAACTGAACTGAACTGAAACTGAACTGAACTGAACTGAACTGAACTGAACTGAACTGAACTGAACTGAACTGAACTGATGACTGAACTGAACTGAACTGAACTGAACTGAACTGAACTGAACTGATCTGAACTGAACTGAACTGAACTGAACTGAACTGAACTGAACTGAACTGAACTGAACTGAACTGAACTGAACTGAACTGAACTGAACTGAACTGAACTGAAAAAAAGCTGGGGAGAACAGGCCCGTAGTCTCAAGACAAATATCAGATTGCATGCAAAGAGAAAAAAGAATTAGACTTTTTGTCAAGATGCAACCTTTTATATTCACTTTTTGCAAAAAAATAGCCTTTTAATTCTTTTTGAAACTTACTACGTTGAGCAAATTTTTTTTGGGAGATAAACTTTTCCATTTTTCCGTCATTGACATTTTTGGCGTTGACTGCTTATTTTGCTTGATCTCAAGACAAACATTAGGGAATTCACACCTCGCCGTTTATGCTTCTTCCTTGGTTCTTTGAGTTTTTGAGAAATTGTCGTGTAGTTATACAGTGGAATGCTCTTTTTTTGGTTGAAATTTAGTGTTTTTAGGGAGGAAATTCAGTTGTTAGTTTCTCTTAAACTAGAGATTTTTTTTTTGAGGGGACTATTTTTATTTTTTTTATTTGAAAAAAGATTTATTTGATATTGAATAAGACTTCTGCGGTTATTTTTTTGGCTTTTTTTTTGTTCTATTTTATTATTATATTTGTACAAATGAAGTGGTTAATATTCTTTAATAGTTCTTTTTTTTTCTTTTTACTAATTTTTGGTGTCCTACTTATATTGACATATATAATAGAGATTGTACTGTCATTCCAACAGAATTGACACAAACAATATAAAGGATGGAATATATATCAGAGCCATCTCTCTCTACAAAAGTTGCCTCCTTGAAATATTATAATTTAGCATATGTAACTATAAGTAAATTTAATAAATTTTCCACTATACGAATGTACACACTTTGCATGTATCACAACCCCAAATAATCCTTTCATACATCCCTTATTAGCTCTCCAAATCCCTATTATAAGATACTCAAAATCTAGAACTTGCTTTTTCATAAATCACAATTTATCTTGCGTGCATCGTTATTCACCGAGCCATGGAATTGCAAGACATGAAAATATTGATGTAAATAGGATATCTTAGTCATTTAGGTCACACTAAGTGCCTTAATCAATTTTCCACTATATGAGTACTTGTGTGAATATATTGAATATTGATGTATGCCTTTCTCTTGTGGTCATATTGTTCAGTTGTTCTCTCTCTACACATTTTCTTCACCCCCCAATTTCACTCTCTAAACCTCCGCATGTACTTCTCCCTATCTACCACCAGTCCACCGGTGTCTCCCATCCACCGCCATCTTTCTTCTTTCTCTATCTTCCGTCCCTCCTCTCTCTATATATAAATGGAAGCCTTATAATTGGAGATAGGGGAAGAAAGTTTTACTTAACAATTGGAGCATTTCCGATCAATTAAATCACTAAGAGGATTATTGAAGGTGGAGCAAGAAATAATTGGAGAAGAAAAACATAAATTTCGAAATGCAATTGAGGGGGTGAGTTTCAAAATTTTTCATTTTTCTTGTGCATGTGAATCTGGGAGAGTTTCTCATATAATTTGGAAGTTTTTCTTATTAAGAAAAAAAACACTGTAATTATTTCATGTAAAAATATTTTTTTTTTCAAATTCTGATTCCATGAGAAGATTGATTTTCTATCCTTTCTTTACCCTTTGTCAAAAAAAAAAAAAAATTGTTAAAAAACAAAACACTATGTAAATATGTTTTCGAATGTGAAATTGTTGTCAATTTTGTCGGCATATTTCTCGAAAATATAATTCTTAAAGTAAATTTCAGAAAGTATTCAATACTTTAAAATGAAAAATGTTATGGATTCTTGTTATTTTTGTTTCCTAATACCAAACTTTTGAGTGAACTTTGAGTAAAGTCAAATTTTTAAGAAATAAGATTTGTAGGTTTGTCTTGATTCGAATTAATTGAATTTTGACTTATCATAACACAATCAAATTGAAAAAGTCAATTTTGAATGTTGGTCAATTACGATGTTTAAAAGAAATACTTTTTTTGTTTGTCATCTTGTTTGAACTTGAGATCGCCCTTTGCGAGTTGAACTTGAGATTGCCCTTTCCATTCCTCTTCTTTATCACGTGGTTGGAATAATTATGAAATCAAACCAAAAATTAATTGTATTTGTTATAAAACCTCTGCTGTATAAGGATTGAGAAAAACAATGAATTTTATGGATTTTGTGATTACCAGAGAATGGCCTCATATAATTATTTTATAGGTAAGGAATGTGAGATTATGCAGAGAATGAACAGGTGTAGAGGAAGAGGGAAGAGGGAAGAGGGGAGAGGAGGAAGAATCGGGAAGGCAAGATTTTGTGGAACTGCCTGGGGAGTTAGAATCTAAGTAGATTTAGCAAGAATACCATAATGTTAGGAAATTTGGTTACTTAGGCTCCAAGTAGGTGAATTAGCATGAGTTGTAATAAGGAACGTAGAGAAGATTAGAAGAATCTATCCTAAATTAATAAGTTAGGTTTATGGAAAGTTTTGCTTATCTTTTCTAAATCTAGTTATTACTTATTTTTAGACTAGATTCTAGGTTAGTTTTTATAGAAACTTCCTTTCTTTTTCTCTTGTAATTATTCGGCCATGTGGGGCTTGATGAACAAGGTTTTCTTGCTCATCCTCTAGAAATAATACACGCCTTAGTCATCTATAAGAGAGAGTTGGTTTGATAAAAAATTTGAAAGCGTTGCTTTTCATGGTTGAGTACCAAAAATACACTTGTCGAGTGTAAATCTCCTAACTGCGATTAGCAAGAGAACCTCTAATTCCCAAGAGATTTTAGAGCTATCCTTCATTTTACTTCATAAAATACCACAAAATTGTTACTTAGACTACAAGAATCTTTTGAGGAGTTTTTTGTGAAATTTTTTTAGACCTAAATTCACATTAAATGATTTTATGGGTGTCATCTTGGTAGAGAATATGCAATAAAATGAAGATCATCCATTATGTATTTCTGAATATCTATGATGTGTTTCCGAAAAGGTTTTAAACTGGTGAAATAATTTGGGATTTTAACGGGAGGTTGAGAGTGTGACACTTTGTATATGAATTGATTTGGGGGACTTTCCTTGGCCACTTATCCTTCTGACCTAGAGGGCTTTCTCCGCTTCTGATAATCCAAGTTTATGCTACTGAATAAATTAATGTATTTCTGAATTTCTGTAATGTGTTTCCGAAATGTTTTTAAATTTATGATACATTTGAGGATTTTGATGGGAGTGTGGGTGTGACACTTTGTATAGGAATCGTGTTTGGTTTTTTTTTTCTTGGCCACTTACCCTTCTGATCTGGAGGGCATTCTCCGCTTATGGCTCAGTGGTCAATATCGCACAACTTGCTTGAGGTAATATGAGAGAAGCTTGTTCTGTCTCCGGAGAATGGTTTTCCCCTGTAATATCCTGCTTAGCAATACTGGAGAAGCAAGTGATCAATTTGGGTCTTAACCAAAGAGACCATAACTATAGTCATATATCTCTGCAACTTTGCTGATTAAACTCTCCAACCTTAGTGATCAATTTGGGTCTTAACTTAACCAAAGAGACCATGACTATAGTCATATATCTCTGCAACTTTGCTGATTAAAAATTCTCAACATTAGTCATCAATTTGGGTCTTAACCAAAGAGACCATAACTATAGTCATATATCTCTGCAACTTTGCTGATTAAACACTCAACATTAGTCATCTATCTCTTTCTATTAAAATTCCCACTTTTTCGTAGTTCTCACTTTAGTCTTTTTCTCTGGAAACCTGACCTTTTTTGGAAATTTTATTATTACAAAAAGATAATTTGACTTGCTTTGTTTTACAAAGTGATAGCAAACATTGTACTTTTATATAGTTTCACCAGAATCATAAAATAGAACTTCTGTATGCTGCAAAGCTGCTGTTTATTTCAATTGAGTTTTCTTTTTCCTTTTTTTAAAGTTAAACTTGTAAATGCCTTGGTGGTACTTCATAGCAATCATCAAGGGTTATCACTATAGGTCCTTTTTATTTGCAGACTTTCTTTTCTCCACTTGCTGTTTTTGAGATTGTGTTTTTTCTACTCAAGGAAGTCACTTGCTCCAATACCCGAGGTAGAAAGTGAGCTTGAGGAAGAGGATGAAGACATAGATGCAGATATGTTGAAAAGCTCCAAGGAGTCGGAGGATAGAGAAGGAAAATATGGAAAAAACACAGCAGCAGGTACAGTTGAGAAACCTGAGGCAAATGTCCACACAATTAATGGATTCTTAACCCCTAAAACCAACGGCGGCCAGAAGTTTTCTGATTCTCATTCTAAGGGATGGCAAACAATCCCCAAACCAAAGGGACATTCCAGACTTGACTATTCACGTTGGGACAGCGTAGAAGATGGTTCTAGTGACGATGATTATGATGAAGAAGATGAATATACCCGGCCCCAGTATAAGTTTCGTGTGAATACTGTAGATGTCAGACCAGTTAAGTGAATGCTCATAGATTGATAGTACATGATCTTTTCGTGGGGAAGCAACGTTATATATTTGTGAAATCTTGTCGGAACATCTGTGCGGCAAATCTGTATCAAGTGAGTGATTTTCAATAGAGGTGCTGACGTCAGGCAAACCATTCTTTTGTAATGATGTCCGGTGCTCTAGGGTCCTTTTGTAATGATGTCCGGTGCTCTAGGGTCCTTGCTAGTTGATCTTAATGGTGCTGCTGCCTCTCGTTTTATACATAGTATACCAATCTATTCAGCGACTTTAAAGTTTCCCAAAGACATGGCACAATGTGATGATGTAGATGTGTTTTTAGCAGGAGAACTACTTTATTTGTACATTATACTATACAGGTTCTTTGTGGAGATGGTGATGTATATACATGAAGCATTCAATTGAGCTTTTGTGTATCATGGTCCTTTTTTTCATATATAGGAATATCTAGTTTTCAGTCTCCTGCAATCATTGAATGCTAACTTTAAAGTGATATGTTAGGTCGATAAATGAATACTATATGGAGTGACTAGTATTAGTAGATGTTGGATCTATTTTTCGCATAATTTAAAAGCAACAAAGTACTAAAGAAATGCAAGAGAAAGTTTATCTAAGAAAACTTCCTGGTCTCAATTTCAAAAGTGAAACATCGATAACGTGAAATTCTATATATGATTCTCATTCAAGAGTGTCTTTGCTTGTTCTCTTAGAAATAAGTCTTATCAAGGCCGCCTTCTACTATATATATTGGCATTCTCTTGCAGAGTTGAGGATTGGTAGCACAAGGTCCATAGGCGAATTTCTTATATCTAATGCCAACACATCTGAAGTTTCAATCACACGCCCTTTGGTCAGGGAGATGCAGGATTCCACAAGAAAATTTAATTTGTAACATTCTATGTTTGTATAAAAAACATAATTTGAAATGAAAAATGATATTACATATATACTTGTTTGGTAATCATTTACGACAAAAAAATGAAAAAAAAATTATTTTTTATTTTTCTTGGGTTGAAAGGGCTGTAGTTTTGATCAAAATCGCAGCCCTTAAGAGTGAAGGGTTGCGGTAAAAAATAGCAGTCCTTCCTTTTTTCCAAGAGTTGCGGGCCAAAAACACAGCCCTTAGGGCTATTTTGACCGCATCTCTTGACCTTTTTTCCTCGAGTGAAAACTAAGTTTAATCAAACCTTTTTACGACAGTTTCTTTTAGAAAGTGATGTCTGATATGTATATGCTTAACTCTTGAATGATGCATTGGATCTTTTGAAATACTAATAGCATTTGTATTATCACAACAAATAGGAACACAATTAAAGTTTATTTCATAGTCATATAGTTGATGTTTTATCCAAAACATGTGAAAGCAACATGCAACATCAACTACATGTTCTGATTCAGCATTAGATAAAGCAACTAAGTTTTGTTTCTTGGTACTCCAAGAAACTAAACTATGACTAAGAAATTGTACCATACTTGAGGTGCTCTTCCTATTTACAAGATCTCCAGCATAGTCAGCATTACCATATCCTCTTAACTCAAATGTGTCACTTCTTGGATAGAAAAGTCCAAGATCATCTGTTTTTTTGAGATATCTAAGAATTCTCTTTACTGCTGTTAGATGAGACTCCTTGAGATTTACTTGAAATCTAGCACACAAACCAACACTAAAAGCTATGTCTGGATGACTAGCAGCTAGATACAAAAGAGAACCAATCATGCCTCTATATTATTTTTGATCAAAATTTGTTCATATGGAATCTTTATCTAATCTAGTTGAAGTTCGATCCCATAGAAGTGTGATTGATCTTTGAATTTTCAAGGCCATATTTCTTTAGCAGTTCCATTATGTATTTTTGTCTGTGAATAATTATTCTTCTTTCAGTTTGCTTAATTTGTAACTCAAGAAAGAAATTTAGCTCATTCTAATTTTGAATGCATTACTCATAAGTTTAGAGAATTCTTTGCAAAATGACTCATTAGTTGCTCCAAAGATAATGTCATCAACATATATTTGAACAACAAGTATATCAGTTCCTTTTGATTTTAGAAACAAAGTTTTATCAACTTTATTTTCCTCTAAGTTATTTTCTAAAAGTAACTTAAATAATCTCTCGTACCATGACCTAGATGCTTGGTTTATCCCATAAAGAGCTTTATTAAGCTTGTAGACATGGTTTGGAAAATCACTATTTTCAAATCTAGGAGGTTGTTCAACATATACATCTTTATTTAAGTAGCCATTAAGAAAGGCACATTTTACATCCATTTGATACAATTTAAATCTCATATATGCAGCAAATGCAATTAATATTCTAATGGCTTTAAGTCTAGCAACAAGAGCAAATGTTTCTTTGTAGTCAATTCCTTCTTGTTGATTATAACCTTTTACTACAAGTCTAGCTTTGTTTCTTACAATAGTTCCATACTCATCTAGGTTGTTTCTAAACACCCATTTTAATCCTATTACTTTTCGTTGTTTAGACGAGGAACTACATGCCATACCTTGTTTATATGAAACTCATTTAACTCGTTTTGCATAGCAATAATCCAATCAGAATCAGTTAAGGCTTCTTCATGATTTCTTGGTTCCATCATTGATAGGAACGTATGAAAAACATAAAAATTCCTTAACTGAGATCTAGTTTGCGTACTTTTGGATATATCACTTATTATGAGTTCCACTGGATGTGATTTTTGTTGTCTCCAAGGTTTTAGTTGAAATTCTCTTATAGGAACATGTTGTTCCTCTTCAATTTCTTGAAAATATAATCTTCCTTGTTCATTTGTTCCTCTTTCAGCAATTGTTGAATCAGTTCCTTCAACATTTTTATTTTTGGTAGGAACATGAACAGTTCCATCATCTTGAGGAACATGAACAACATTATTTTGAAGATTTTCTTCTTCGTTCCTTTCCTCTTTTATTCCTACATCTTCCTCAATTGAATCTGCTTCTTTTTCATTTGGTCGAGCCAAGCCTATTTCAAAATCAACAACCTACTTGCTTGGATTAAAGTTGTCAGATTCATTAAAGATAATATGTACACTTTCTTCAACATACATAATTCTTTTATTGTAAACTCTATAAGCCTTACCATGTGATGAATATTCTAGGAATATTGCTTCATCACTCCTTGCATCAAATTTTCCAAGATTATCTTTCCCATTGTTATGAACAAAA
The DNA here is from genome assembly GCF_026745355.1 of Beta vulgaris subsp. vulgaris. Lineage (NCBI taxonomy): Eukaryota > Viridiplantae > Streptophyta > Magnoliopsida > Caryophyllales > Amaranthaceae > Beta > Beta vulgaris. The sequence continues at coordinate 23,840,655 of NC_079203.1, forward strand.
AATTTTCACCCAAATATTGTGAAATGTGTAATATTGGGTTTCTTACCAAAATAAAGTTCATAAGGAGTTTTATTAATGATAGGTCTCATCATGACACGATTTATTATGTGACAAGCAATATTAACAGCCTCATCCCAAAAGTTCCTTGGAAGTTCAATAATTATTAGCATAGTCCAATCCATTTCCTCCAAAGTCCTATTTTTCCTTTCAACAACACCATTTCTTTGTGGTGTCCTAGGTGAGAATTTTTTTGATCTAGGTCAGGATCTGTACTTAAGTCATCAAATTTATAATTTTCGATTTTCTTACCATGATCAGCTTTAATATGCATTAATTTGTGACCACTCAAAATTTGAACTCTCTTTGCAAAGACAAGGAACTCATCATAAGTCTCGTCCAGTCGTCCTTACTAGAGAGAAAAATAACCCATGTTAATCTAGAGTAATCATCAACAATAACTAGCACATATTTCTTACCACTTCGACTTTCAATCCTCATAGGACCACACAAATTCATGTGAGTTAATTCCAATGGTTTTGTGGTGCTCACTACAATTTTAGATTTGAAAGAAGATCTTATATGCTTCTCTTTGGCACAAGCATCACAAACTTGATCAATATGAAATTTTATAGATGGTAATCCTAAAACAAGATCTTTTGATCTAAATTTGTCACGTAATGAAAAGCTTGCATGACTCAGTCGATTATGCCATAGGAGATGATCATCCTCAATAATACTAAGACATGCCAAATTATTTTTAGGAACAAGATCAAGATCCATAACATATGTGTTCCTTTTCCTTGTTCCCTCCAAAATGACACTCTTAGAATTATTGTTTATGATCAAGCAATTTTATTGTTAAATTTTACATTATTTCCCTTATCATAGATTTGCAAAATACTTAAAAGATTGTCTTCTAATCCTTCAACTAGAAAAACATTACCAATGGAATGTGATGGTGGCTTACTAACCTTACCCATGACAGCTATTTTACCTTTCTTGTTGTCACCAAATGTCAAACTTCCACCTTCATAGTTGAGAGTGAAAGAAACTTAGATTTGTCTCCAGTTATGTGCTTAGAACAACCACTATCAAGATACCAAGTATTGTTCCCCCTCACTCGAACCTGTAAAAATCAACTAGTTATTAGTTGTAGGAACCCCTTCTTTAATTCATGGGTTCCTGTTCTTGACGACCATTATTTTTAGCATCCCATTTCATATTGCTCATTTTCGAATTCTTGCCAATCATTGTAGTTCTTAGTTAACATTGAGTTATGTAATGACCTATCTTTTCACAATATATGCAAATATTGTCACTAGGTAGGTCAACATATTTCTTAGACTTGTTCCTCCTCGATCTTGTGGTTTTCATAACCAAGACCTTATTTTCTTTTAGTATGTGGTCTCTCAATCCACTTAGGAACAACCATTACTTTGCATCTGTTCCTTGCAACAATAAGTTCCTTCTTGAGATTACTGATATGTTCCTGTAAGGTAATTTCATCTTTATTCAAATTTTCGATCTGTAGCCTTCTAAAGGGGTTGATCTTATATCAAAGGAACTTAGAATAGGGAAAAATTCTTTTAGGTGTGAGATTTCTAAATTGATTAGATAATTTTCATTTTTCACGCTCTCATACAGTTCCTTGATTTTTAAGTTTTTATCAAACAAATCGAATAACCTACTTTCAACATCCGTTCTCGTTTTCTTAAGCCATTCTATATGTTTTTTTTTTACAAATTTAACAACTTGTTCACATTTTTCACTTTCATCTCTACATTAAAGAATTGCATCATAAAGAAGATCATAAATTTCAGTCCTACTTCTTCTATCTAAGTCTGATTCAAGGATATGTTGGTTACTTCAACATTTTCTTCATCTTCCTTTATGTCAGTGTTTGCCATGAGGCAAAGATTTGCAGTTTCTTCATTTTGTTGATCCTCTTCTTGTTCAGTCTCTGAATCTCCCCAAGCTGCTATCATTACTTTCCGAACGTTCGCTTTAGAGAAAGGTGCTTTAATTTCCTCGTTCCTTTCAGCAACACATTCCGTGTTCCTTTCTTGGGTTTTGTTGTTTTCCCAAAGTGGATATTCCTTGATGAAGTAATCTGTACTACCACATTTATGACAGGCAGATTTGTTATAAAACTTTTTAACTTTACCTTTGAAGTTTCCATTTTTCATGTTCCTATATATCTTTCGAAATTTTCGAACCATGAGAATTGCTTTCTCTTCTTATGAGTCAGAGTCATTAGACTTAGAGCTTTTAGCATCTGTCAGGTGTAGCTCATGATTCATAATTGATCCAGCAAGCTATTCCAAGTTGAACTTGGTGTAGTCTTTTGTTTCATGTAAGGCAGTGACCTTAGCCATCCATCTATACTTAGTGAGACTCCTAAGAACTTGTCAAACCTATTCATATGATGAAATAAACTTTCTAAAAGAAGCCAACTCATTAATAATGTTAGTAAAATGAGTAAACATCTCTTGTATGCTTTCCTTAGCTTTCATGGAGAACAATTCATATTGATTCATTAGTAAATCAATTTTAGACCTCTTGACTTCATTTCTTCATTCATAGGTTACCTCAAGTAAATAACATATTTTCTTTGTAGATTTGCTCCCATGATTCTATTGTGCACATGGAGTCCAAGTCCACAATGCAAAAGTTTAACAACCATTGCATTCACTTCAATTTTTTCAAAGCCAACTTTGTCATATTCAGAGAAGGGTTTAGGAATTACCACATTTTTGTCAGTAGTAGTTGTGACCTCAAAATCACCAACTTCAATAACTTTCTATACTTGATAGTTTTCGGCCTTGATGAAATTCTCCACTCTATTCTTCTAGCTGTAAGAGCAGAACCTTCCATTGAACATAGAAGGCCTTTGCGTAGAGTAACCTTCCTCAAATTTCTCGGAGGTGTTCATTGTTCCTTAGATCGTTTTCTCAATAGGGTTTCCTATTTCTCGTGAGTTCTAGGTAAGATACCAATTGTTATTTCACTAGGAACAATACAAGAGGGTGGGGGTGAATTGTATTTGTAGAAATAAACTTAACTTTTTGCGGAATTATAAAATTTAAACAAAGAAATAAGATTAAAGGAACACAAGGGATTTTTACAAGGAAAAACTTCTTGGGCTAAAAAAGAAGAAACAACCTCGACCACTAGAGATTTTAAACACAACATTTTTACTAACTAGGCCAAACAACTTTGTTACAACCTAATTTTACTCATAGACCACTCCTTAAGTTCCTAAACTCAAGTTCCTGAACAACTATTCCCTTAATAGTTGTTCCCCTCAACTTCACTTGAAAATTTCTCACTTTATTAACTTGCTTCACTCAAAGCCTTTTCTCTTACAAGATTTCACTCAAAATCCCCTTACCCCAAAACCAATATACAATGATCAATAAATTTAGTGGAATTAGAGTAATAAGGCAAAGAATAAATGACTTTCATGAGAGAATGAAGGCACTAACACTTTACTTAGTTAAACTCACTAAATCACTTGGTCAGACACAAATTGAAACTTCATTAGACATTAGTATTTATAGAAGTGATTACTTAGAACGTGGGATTAAAACATGAGCCAATGGTAAAAACATTATTGCATGATGTTCCTCAGCTAGAGAAACACGACCCTTTTAACCATGATCTCCATGATTTAATATAAATGTGGGTTAGGATTAAATTTAGCAACCACTTAATTAAGTAGTAGCCTAAATTTGATTTTAAATAACAAATATTATTAATCAATAAAACCGAATTAAATCCTTTCATGAAATATTATCTTTAAAAATATTTTCATTAAAATCGAAAAAAGATTTTTAATTATCTAATAAAAAAATCTTCTCCTTAAAAAGATGATTGACTACGATTTTCAGTAAATTGTATTTCTAAATCGAAATTGTGTGACGAACACGTAAAATGGAAAACCACACGACAAAATGAAACTCGCGCTCCGAGATGAAACATGCCTTTGGTAGGAGGCGCGCTCCACAATGTACGATGGTCCTAGTTATTTTTATTTTCAAAAATTTTTATCGCGAAATTTTATATATAACAGGGGTTCAAAATTTGATGTCTACAGAATCCCCTGCATTGGTCGAATTTTGGATGAAATGATGACCAACGTTCACAAAATTTTGTTAGAAATTTTCTTTTGAGATAACATATTCTCCTTAGATTGAAAATCCATTAATTTTGTGAAATGCGAAATTGCGACTTTATCGTCGTCTGAAGTAGAAAATCCCAATTATTTTTCTAAAATGCGACTTTATCGTCATCTTAAAATAGAAAGTTCTAATTGATTTTTCTGAATTCGAAAATGCGACTTTTTCGTCGTCTTAAGTGGAAAATCCCAATTAATTTTATAAAATGCGACCTTATCGTCGTCTTAAAATAGAAAATTTTAGTTAACTTTCTGCAACTTTATCGTCATCTTAAGTAGAAAATCCCAATTAATTTTCTAAAATGCGACTCTTTCGCCGTCTTAAAATATAAAATTTTAATTAACTTTCTAAAATTCGAAATGCGACTTTGACGTCGTCTTAGATAGAAAATCCCAATTAATTTTCTAAAATTTGAAAATGGGACTTTAACGTGAAATGAAGTATGGTGGTGATGTTCACATGGTTGAACATGATGAGATTACTAAGGAGATTTTGAGAAGGGTGAGGATGAGGCTTGATGGGTTTTAAAATATATAGCGCAAGTGCACGGTGTCTGTTTAGCAGATACTGGCAAATACAGGTCGATCCAAAGGGAGAGAAGTTATATAAATTTATGCTCAATTATTTAACTACTTCAAGAGAGGAAATTGATTGAAGAATTAATAACTAAATTAGAATAACTAGAACACAAGAGGATGTAAGTTTATCAAATAATTAAAAACCTAGGGCAATCGATCAGGCCACCATGCTTATACAAATTTAATCACTACAAGATAGTTCAACAATACTTGGATTGAGGTTCGAATACTTGGAGTATTTCGTTAATCCTACGATCGGGCATTAACAACTCTTATATTAACATATGTCAGTACAATCACTCAACATAATCAAACCTACCTATTGTAACAAGCCTCTAATTAATACGATCTTTCGATTCTAACTCATATTAGCTAAACATAACTGATGATATTGCGCAATTACACGAATTAAACAAGCATAACAAATCAATAGGAATTATTCTAATTCAATCCGAATATTGAAGAACTTTAAATAAAAAAGGTATGAATATGGCTTCCCACTCTAAGTCCTAGAAAAAGGCTACTCACTCATGATAATAATAAACTCAATAAACATAATGCAAGTAGAAAAATTCATTAAATTAAACAAAATAAAGAGGAATACTGAATGATTGAAGAACAATGAAAATGGAATCAACGGTCTCTATAATCTTCAAAATCAAGAGGTAATACAAAGTTAGAGAGAGAAAACTAAGTGTTTAAACCTAAAAATGCAGAAATTTAGATAGTCTAATCGAAAATACTAAAAACCTATTTATACTTTTTATAAAACCGACTAAAAAAAGGCAAATTTAACCGTCCCCAAAAACAACCAATCGACTAGACGAAATTAGCCCGGTCAGGCGACGGTGATTGAGAACTACAACAAAAAATGATATCCATCCGGTCGGGGGCACAAGCAGTTTTGGCCTTTTGGTCGCCCGGCCGAACATGCTATTAGGTCTCTTTCGTGGCTCGCCTGGTCGACCTAGCAAGTGTGATTTTTCATTCTTTTTTCGTGCAATTTGTCCAAATCACTCGTGCAATCTCCCGGATCCCTTTGGATCTTATGTGACCATTGGACTCTTGTTTCGTAACTTAAATAAAGGCACCAAATGCCTAATCTGCACCAAAACATGTAACACACGAAAAAAACTCCAAACACATCAAATCACACAAGAAACGAGCTCAAAAGAGCTCAAATCGACTATCAAAAACTAAGGGGATTGGAGTAAATAATCGACATATAATAAACACATCAAAATCCCTCAAGCTAACCTTTTTCTTGTCCCTAAGCAAAACCATGACATGAACATGATTGCTTCACCCCTTTATATTTGAAAACCGAGATAACAAACTTTTATGAGGCTAAAAAATCATTCAAGTAAGCAGAATTCACGTTCAACTGTTCAGATCACTCTACCCACCAATCCCCCAAGCAAGCAATCAAATGCGGCTGCCTTATATGACATGCAAATCTTGAAAAGGTACTCACTAGGGTGTCACTCCTGTCAACATTTTTTGGCAGGCAATAAATGTGCCCGAACACTCACTATCCCAATTATAACAACCCTTCCCACTCACACTCTCATGTGTTTAGAAAGGTAATAATGCCACTCATCCTAATCATGTCGACTCAAGTAGCGAATGCACTCTTTAACCTTGACAAACTGACTCAACATCAATCTAATAAACAATGTAAACACAAGCTCAAGAGGACTTAAGTAATGGGGCTTAGGTACGGGTAGGGAATAAGTATAGGAAATGTGGTGGAAAAACCAAGAGTGGGGGAGAAAAAGTCCCTAGAAGCATCAACCAAAACACAAAACCAATAACAATGTCCCAACTCTATGAATCAACGAAATCTTCAATAAACCCATCCATGAAGCAATGTAATGAATTTTTCGTTGCAAGCAATGTGAAGGAAAGAATTTTGAACCTTTTTTTTCAATCTTTATTTTCTTTTTCTTTGGATCTTTTCGATCCATCAGTCACGTTTATTTCTCACTTTGCTTATTCTTTTCTTTTTCTCAAACTCCGAACCTTACAAAATACAATCATCTCCATCCAAAGTAACTCATAAAAACCATCTCATATACTATAGACAGATGCTCCCCCAAGCTAGGCTTGGGATTAATATCAAAATAAGGGCCATGGACATGTAATGAGGTTTAGTAACATGAAATAGTCATAAGGCTCAACGGGGATAAGGAGGATAATAGTATATCGAAAAAAAAATCACTCTTAGGCTCGAGAATCAGATAAAAGAACGCCTTTATCATAGCAATTGCCACAAGTCATCAGATATCAATAACTACGTTGTCAAAGTCAAGATCAGTCAGCTAATGAGGAACTAACACACAAGAAACGGACTGGATATAGAAATAAATCCATGGGCAAAATGAATCCTCACAGTCTAACCAATCCAAGCATGTAGTCAAAATAAGCGCGTTAATGTCAAAACTCACTTAAGGTTAAGGCAATTAGAGTTCACATTCCAGCATCACAATCTCAAGTGCCCAACTATCTTGATAAAGAGCCCAAATATACTTTCAAAGAACATCACGGAGCACAAGGAAGCAATCAATCTAATCCAGTCAAATCGTATTTTTGGTAATTTTTTCAGCAATATTTGATTTTTTTTTCATTTTTTTTTTATGTAGGAAAGCAATGAAACTAAACTACGAAAAGCAAAGAAACTAAACTAACTACACTAAAAAGCGATGAAAAGGGAGGGATGTACTTAAAGAAAATCTCCCCCCAAGCTAAACTCGACAATGACCTCATTGCAGCAAGAGGGAAAGATATGAATCACACGTCATCATCAGATATATCAGCAGTAAAATCGCCACTAGTAGTACCAACAGCATAAAAAACAGCATGGTTAAAAGTACCCTGCCGAACATGGTTACTGGGGTCAGGTACATGTGGTGTATACCAAGAGGGATGAGTGGCATCATGGGCAATAAGCCCCTAGTGAAAGTAGTTATGATAGATGGGGTAGAGGGCGTGGCGCATGTCCAACTCCACGGTGGTCAACCGTGTGTCGGGGGAGGTCAGGTGAGTCTAGATAGTGGCCTGGCCGAGCTCACGACGACCCATCTATGAGGTAATGGACTGTTGTCCCTGCTCGATGCGGGTAAGGGCAGCCATCATAGGGTCTATAGGTGTGGAGGAAGAGGCTTCTCCAACGGACTACCTATGGTAGGTCCTTAGAGGTCATTGAGCAATGGGCTCTTGACCCCGCATGGATAGTAGGTACGAACCTACACCAGGTTCAAGACGATAGACTCCTTCTTAGAGATGTAAAACCTAAATTTATTGGCCGACTGGGTGGTATCCACTTGGCATTGATCATATAATCAATGCCAATCTCAGCAGGACCATGCCGCATTGCTAATGTCGGGCACGTGGCCAAAATGAACAGCGATAGCGGTGATGAGGCCACCTAAAATAATAGATTTCCCCCTAACACTACCATCATCAAACATGGCAGGCAAACTAGTGGAAGTTCGCTTTAGCTGGGACATAAACAAGTAGGGGAGGCACAAAGAGTAGTCAAACTCGAGAAACAGAAAAATCTCCTGTTTTTGACAGGAGTGGGGCTTAGCAAGCCCCTAAAAGTGTAAATCCCAAAAATTGCTGCAAGTAGCAAAGACTAGGAAAATGGAGATGGTCAGTAGACATATCTTGGGTGTTAACTTCCTCATCTCCCGTAAATGTTGTCCATAATGTATTAATGCGAATATGGGGAGGCTAAAATAGCATCTAATTGACCTAAGGTAAGTTCTCGATCCTCATTCATGAGGCGAAAACGGAGAACTTGATTTTGATCTCTACTTCTAGGGAACTCATAAATTCAAGTGTAAGGTGCCTGTAAGTCCAGATAACATGCTAAACATTGTTCCGAATCCTAATTTCTCAAACAAAGTCTGAGTGTCACCAAATATACCTAAAGCATGCAATGAACTTGAATCAACAAAAAGAGTTGGGATTACATTCCGAAATCTCAACTTTTGAAATTTTTTTTTTGCTCTAAAGATGTAAATATTACCTCGGGAAAAGTTGAATCTAGTGGAATTTGATTGCTTGATTCCGCTCTTGTGCTTTGCCTCCTCTGGTTTGGCCTTGACATGGTGAAAATTATGTGATAGAGCCAATTGAAGTGGGAACAAGAAAAGATGGGGAATTTGTGAATTTGGTGTGAGAAAGATGAAGAAAAGGGAGGAGGGTGAAGAAAATTTGAAGGAGAAGATGGAATTTGTGAGTGAATAAAGGTAGGGAAAAGGATTAGGGATGGAGGTAATTAGGAGAGATAAAAGGAGGGTTTTGAGAGGATGAAGAATGAGAGACGAAGAAAAAGGGGCACAAAACGAGTAGTGTGGGGTGTCCGTCGGTTGGGCTGGCCCGCCCGGTCGAGCACGTGGAATGTTTTCCTCCTTTTCTCCGTAGCACTGAGCATGCGTGAGTCAATTCATTTGCCCAGTGGGGTAATTTTTAAACTGATCCTGTGCTATTTTTGCCCGGTTGACTGGGCAACAAAACCCAAAATTCGCTTGCGCGCCCGGTCAGGCGGCCTTGCCCGATTGACCGGGAGAAAATTAAGTTACTTTTTTCCCTTCCGCGTTTTTGTTCTGTTTTGAATCTACTAGGCACGTGGTGCGCCGAACTTGCCCGGTCGACCGGAAGTCGTGTTTTAAGCTAATTTTCCGTAATAAATTTCCCATGTTCTGATATTGACCCCCCCTGCGCATACTAAACATGTCCAAATATCAGTACACTCTCCCTCGCCTCTCTAAAAAAATAAAAAAAAGTAATCTAAACTAGCAAAGAAGAAATGAAAAGATGGGTTGCCTCCCGCAAAGCCCTGGTTTAGATGGTCCCGCACGACTGTAGTACCTTAGATTTCAAAATCGGAGAGTTTTAAAGTACATAACCTCCACTTGGCCTATGAAAGCGCGCTCATGGTACAGTTTCAGACGCTGACCATTCACTTTAAACTTCGTCCCCGCTGCATATGCCTTCATATCAGTGACAACAAAATTTCCAAACCATTTTGACTTAAGCTTTCTAGGAAAGAGTCGTAGTCTAGAGTTGTATAATAGAACTTTCTCACCAACATGAAACTCACGCTTTGCAATCATCTTGTCATGAAATCGCTTTGTCTGCTCCTTGTAAAGTTTGTGTTTTTCATATGCTTCCAGTCAAAGCTCATTTAACTCATTCAACTAAAGAAGTCTTGCCTCACATGCAGCCTCTAAATCCAGGTTAATTTCTTTAATTTCCCAAGCTGAGAGATACTCCATTTCAACTGGTAAATAATAAGCTTTGCCATAGACCAATCGATATGGGGTCGTTCCTAGTGGTGTCTTAAAAGCATTTCGGAGATCCCACAAAGTATCATCCAATTTTTAGGACCAATCTTTCCTTAACCTGTTGACTACCTTCTCTAAGATTCGCTTGATCTGACGATTGGAGACTTCAACTTGAACACTAGTCTGAGGATGATAAGCTAAACCAACCTTATGAGTGACTTCATATTTTAAAGCTTTGAAGTTTCTCTGATGAAAATGAGACCCCCATCACCGATCAAGACTCTCGGGACTCGGAGTCGAGGAAAAATAATCTTCTTGAAGAGCTTCATGAATACCTTAGAATCATTTATAATTAAAGCCACAACTTCAACCCGCTTAGTCACATAATCCACCACAACCAATATATACTTGTTTTCACAAGAAGAAGGGAAAGGTCCCATGAAATCAATCCCACACACATCAAATGGTTCAATCTTCGAAATTCCCATTTGTGGCATCTCCTGTCTATTTGAAATATTTCCCGTTCGTTGACATTCATTGCAGGAAAGACAAAAGGCACGGGCATATTTGAAAATAGTAGGCCAATAAAAACGACTATGGAGAACTCTATAAGTTGTGGCTTGTGAGCCAAGATGACCACTACAAGGCATACTATGACAATGTTGTAGAATACCAACTATCTCCCAATCAGCAACATATCTTCTGAACAAGCCATCTGAGCACTACTTGTATAAGAGTGGGTCTTCCCAATAGTAATGCTTGGCATCATAATAAAACTTCTTGCGCTGTTGATAAGTCAAATCAGGAGGATGAGAACCAGCAACACAATAGTTAGCAAAATCAGCATACCATGGAGAATGAGTAGACACAACAAAAAAATGGTCATCTGGAAAAGCATCAGCAATGGGACCATCAACACTTGACTCAACTTTCAATCTGGATTTGCAACTACATTGTCATCACCCTTCTTGTCGTGGATCTCCAAACCAAACTCTTGTAATAAGAGTATCCATCGTATAAGTCGTGGCTTCGCTTCCTTCTAAGCAATAGATACTTCAGTGTAGTATGGTCGGTGTGGACAATCACTTTCGAACCTATGAGGTAGGTCCGAAACTTGTCAAAGAGCATAAACAAAGCCCAATAACTCTTTCTCTGTAGTAGCATAGTTGACCTGGGCTTCATCTAAGGTCTTGTTGGCATAGTAGATAGCACGGAGGACTTTCTTCTTCCTTTGACCAAGCACAACACCAGCTGCATAATCACTAGTATCACACATGATCTCGAAAGGAAGACTCCAGTTTGGAGGTTGTATGATAGGGGCAGTGATCAAGGCTTCCATAATTCTGTCAAAAGACTCCACACAAGCATCAGTAAAATCAAAAGTGGCATCCTTGAGTAACAATTGAGTAAGGGGTTTCACAAATTTTGAAAAGTCTTTTATAAATCAGCAATAGGAACCCGCATGACCTAGAAAACTCCTCACTCCTTTGACATTCACAGGAGGAGGAAGTTTCTCAATCACCTCAATTTTTGCTCTGTCCACCTGGATACCACGTTCAAATATGAGGTGTCCAAGTACCAATCTGCCACTCACCATGAAGTGGCACTTTTCCCAATGAAGAACCAAATTAACCTTCGAACAACATTTCAGAATTTTAGAGAGATTATGCAAACAGACATCAAAGTCAGAACCATAAACACTAAAATCATCGATAGATACCTCCATGATATTCTCGATGAAATCAGAAAAAATGCCCATCATACATCTCTGAAATGTGGCAGGGGAGTTGCACAAACTAAATGGCATTCTGCAATATGCAAAAGTGTCGTAGGGGCAAGTGAACATCGTCTTCTCTAGTTCTGCTGGGTGAATGGAAATCAGAAAGAAACCTGAATATCCATCCAAATAACAGAAAAAGTTATGTTTTGCTAATCTTTCTAACATCTAATCAATAAAAGGGAGAGGAAAATGATCTTTAAAAGTGGTTGTGTTTAATCTGCAATAGTCAATACACATCCGCCAACCTGTAACAGTACGAGTAGGAATTAGTTCATCCCTATCATTCTTAAAAACAGTAGTCCCCCCTTTTTTAGGAACAACTTGAACGAGCTCACCCACTTAGAATCTGAGATGGGGTAGATGATGCCCCCGTCAAGTAGTTTCATAATTTCCTTTTTCACGACCTCTTGCATATTAGGATTCAAACGTCTTTGAGGTTTATGCAAGGGCGGTGATTTTCGTCCAAGTTTATTCTATGCATGCAAAAATCAGGAGTAATACCTTTTAGATCATTAATACTATACCTAATAGCCTTTTTGTGCATGCGAAGCACTGAAAGAAGTTGTGAAAGCTGGCTATCTGTGAGTTTAGTACTAACAATCACAGGACATTCCTCCTCATCATCATCAAGAAATGCATATTTAAAGTGAGAAGGTTAAGGTTAAAGTTCTAACTTCTTTACATGTGGTTCGGAAGTAGAGAAGATAGTCTTCATTACCTTACAGTCTGCTACTTTATCAATGCCAAGGCAATCATTCAGATAAAAAATTGTCTCCAATAAATCAGCTGACAGAAATTGTAGAAACTAACTCCAGAAATATCATCGACATCAATCCTGCAACATGTGTGCTCAAGCATAAGAGACTTAATAGCATTAGCTAGCTTAAAAGTAACAATATCATCACCAATACTCAAAGTCAGAGAGCCAGATTTTACATTAATAACAACAATTGCAATACATAGAAAAGGTCTACCCAAAATAATGGAAATTTGACTATCTTCTTCCATATCAAGTACTAAAAAATCCACATGAATGTAGAAGTTTCCAACTCTAACAGGTACCTCGTCTAGAATACCTAAAGGATATTTCACATATCGATCTGCCATCTGCAGAGTAATCTGCGTGCACTTTAAAACACCCAAGTTCAGTTTATTGCAGATAGATAAAGGCATAAACATAACAGACACACTAGTACCTAGATCACATGAAGCCTTATCTATAAACAAAGCACCCACATGACAAGGGGTGGAAAAACTACCAGGAGCTTTTATTTTTGGTGGAATTTTATTTTGCATAACAAAATTGCATTTTTCAGTTAGAGTAACTCTATCTATGCCACCAAAAAATTTCTTTTTAGTGATCATATCTTTTAAAAACTTGGCATACACAAGTACTTGAGAAATTAAATTAGTGAAAGGAACTGTTACCTCAAGATTTTTGACCATAGACATGAACTTACCAAGTTGTTGATCGACCTTTGATTTTTGCATCCTATGGGGGAAGGATAGTGGTGGATTAGGAGAATCAGTAACCTTCTCCTTGCGTTTCTCTGCTTCATCTACTTTCCCATGCTCAACTTCAGTTTTGGAGCTATCCTCACCTTCATTTTCATCCACTACATGATACGAATCGTTTACCGTATACAAATTAATAATTTATAATACCTATCTTAGTCCTTCAAAAATATTAACAACTAGTAAAAGGGTAAGAAAGGGTCGATCCCACGAGGATATTAGTAAAATTCCTAACTCTCAAAGCTTAACTAAAACAAAAATAAACTATTATGCACATAAAGAATATAAATACTAGTATAAACATTATTTACTCTTATGAACATAGAATGGGGGTTTTGAAATCATACCTAAATAACTACTATAAATGAGTTTTAGAGAAAAATAAACATTATTCTACTATTCACAAATGACAAACAAGCAAGCCAACATAACGGTTCGATAATAGATTAATTAGATAATTAACACTTGTTTAATACTTATAATCTAGTTCCCTTTAATACTCGACTTAGTAATTAGGTTGGTGAATTATCGCCGCGATCAATTCTTGTCTTGCTCACTAGAAAAATAGATCTTACTAAGACAAATATAACCCTAAAAAACTTGTTTTATTAGACCAATTCATATACTTAGTAAAATTAAGGTGAGCCGCTCACTCTAATTATATTAAGCAGTTAACTCTAAATAACCATTAAACGCCGCACCTAATGACTACTTAGCATAATTTAATTACTCTCTAATTGTAACCGTGCGCACCATCACAAGCAAAGAGATTAAATTTATATTAAGAGCACGATAATATGAATTGAATAATTACTAAATCAACTATTAAATCATGACTAACGCCGCGTTCAATCATGTGAACTAAAAGTATAAGAACATCAAAACAACTGAAAACTATATCTAAAATTAAGAAGTCATGAATACAAGAACAATTAAAAACTAATTAATTGAAAGTAAGAAGGGAAAAACTCATAGATTGGAGTTCCACCGACGCAGCCGCTGCCTTCGATTTCACCCATAAAGAACAATCGTCCACCTTCATAGGCCTTCAACGCCGCCAAAGTCATCAATCGAACTCGGACCATCTTCACTATCTCACATAACCCTTACATTGTGTATACTTGTGTGTCCCCTTTGTGCGATATATTGATGTATATATATACTACTTGTGGCTATTATCTTTGTAGCATAATATATTCGGAGATACCATAATAACAGAAGTAATGTTGAACTCTTGCGTCAATCTTTCTAACCAAAAAAGATTTTATTTAGCCAATTCTTGGAAACTTGATGACATTGCATATGTGTACTTCTGGTAAAATGGAAGGAAGGTGGATTGCTTTGCTGTCTTTTGCTTGCTCATTACATGATACACAAACTATTGGTGTATTATATTAGTTTGGCAGCAATTTTGTCTTCCATGCATATGATAAGTGGAAATCTTGTCATAGATAAGTTGCTGCATATCTTGGAAATTTAAGGAATATAATATGTTTCCTTTCATCTCTTTGGTACTTTCCTTATTTCGTAGCCTTGTGCTTTGATAACAAATTCGGCATCATCCTCACCCAATCTTTAAGACTGTCACCAAAGTCAATCTTCTATTATTCTTTCCTTTTGCCTTGAAATCCTTTGTTACTTCAAGGATCTCATGTTAAACGTAAGGATTTAATTGGGCTTTTATTTCCTTGATTGTATTTCAGTTTGCTATGTCACCACAAGAATGGTACTTTGTATCAGCTCCGTATCACATTTTCTCCTATCACAAAATAAAACTAAAATTAAGCTTATGATTATAAAATGTAGAATTAGCAAATACAAAATTAGAAGTAATAAAATTAAGTTCAAATCCTAAGAATAGTAGACAAAAGACTACCACATTGCTCAATTTAGGGAGTAAAAATATAACATATTATACACTTATCACTACATCATTCTGAACTGGAGATGATGAATTATCAATAGGCATAGGTAGGGCATTATACCGTTTACCGCAGCGAAGAGTGACGGCATTAGTAGTTTCTTTGGGAATTGGTTGCCCCGACAGATGACATGGTTGCCTCTGTGCATTATTTCCAGCCACTTGAGCAAGTTGAGTCTCCAAGTGTTTGTGTGGTGAAAAGCTTTTGCGTGCTCCATCTTATTTGGGTCAGGTTGATCATAGCAACAATCATGACCAAAGTGGCCTTGAACACCACACACCTCACAGTAAGAAGAGGTAATAGGAGCCATGGAAGACGTCACATTAATACTCATAGGAGAAGTATTAAACTGTGATGATTTAAGTGAATCCATCTTCATGCTCAACTGGGCTACTCGTGAAGACAATAAGGCATATGCATCAGCATATAACTTTTTCTTTGTAATAGTCCTAGAAGAACTATGATCATTTGCTGCTAAGTTGGCCAGAAAATTGTACCCTTCATCCACCTTCTTATCTAGGAAGACACCCCCCTGCAGATGAATCAGTTATGCTCTTTATATGGGTTGTAGACCATTGTAGAATGCTTGGGTGATGAACCACTTATCAAGATTGTGGAGTGAACATTCTCTCTACAGGTCCTTGAACCTATTCCATGCTTCCCTCAATGTTTCATCGGGTTCTTGTTGGAAGTTAGCAAGTTTATGTCTTATTTCTGCATTCTTGGTAGAAAAATAATACTCTTTCAGGAATTCTTCAGAAATAACACTCCATTCAGTTGTTGTAAAATCATTCAACCATTTTTGAGCTTTGTCTTTCAAAGAAAACTCAAATACCATGACCTTCAACTGATCAGGAGTGACCCCTTGATGCTTAACGGAACGACGGATTTGGTGAAACCGTCATTAATGATTTGCAGGGTTCTCAAATGGATTCCCACCAAATTGGTTATGTTGGATCATATTAATGAGAGCAGGCTTGATTTCGAAGTTGGCTGCATGTATATCAGGTATAATAGGGCCTGTGGGAACATTGCCACGAGAAGGTACCCCATAAGACTTCAATTACTTAGGAGGCATGATTGATTCTGTTTGTTCTTCCGTCGATTTTTCGTGATTAGCATATTGCTTATTCTTCTTTTGCTTCTTCTTGAGTTGTCGGAGGGTTTTATCAAGATCAGGATCAGTTGAAACTGGAATACCTGTTCTTTTAGACCTGGGCATAAAAAAAACAAAGAAAAATGTGGAGTGAGATTGCCTCAATTGGAACTTGAAGTTCCAATGAGACAACAAAAATAGTTCAAATAATCAATCAAAAAGTTATAAAAACTAGTCGTCTTCCCGGCAACGGTGCCAAAAACTCGATGGGTTTTAAAATATATACCGCAAGTGCACGGTGCCTGTTTAGCATAAACTGGCAAATACGGGTCGATCCACATGGAGAGGAGTTCTATAAATATATGCTCAATTATTTAACTACTTCAAGAGAGGAAATTGATTGAAGAATTAATAACTAAACTAGAAAAAACTAGAACACAGAAGGATGTAAGTTTATCAAATAATAAAAACCTAGGGCAATCGACGAGTCCACCATGCTTATACCAATTTAATCACTACAATATAGTTCAACAATACTTGGATTGAGGTTTGAATAATTAGAGTATTTCATTAATCCTACGGTCGGGCATTAACAACTCTTAGATTAACATGTGTCAGTACGGTCGCTCAACATAATCAAACCTACCTATTGTAACAAGCCTCTAATTAATACGATAATCTTTCAATTCTAACTCATATTGGCTAAACATAACTCATGATATTGCGCAATTACATGAATTAAACAAGTATAACAAATCAATAGGAATTATTCTAATTCAATCCAAATATCGAAGAACTTTAAACCATAACAAAAAAGGTATAAACATGGCATTCCTCTCTAAGCCCTAGAAAAAGACTACTCACTCATGATAATAATAAACTCAATAAACACAATGTAAGTAGAAGAATTCATTAAATTAAACAAAGTAAAGAGGAATACCGAATGATTGAAGAACAATGAAAATGGAATTAACGATCTCTATAATCAAGTGTTTAAACCTAGAAACTTAAAAATTAAGATAGCCTAATCGAAAATGCTAAAAACCTATTTATACTTTTTACAAATCCAGCTAAAAAAGGCAAATTTAACCGTGCCGAAAAACCGCCCGATCGGGCAATGAGTGATTGAGAACTACGACAAAAGAGGAAATCCACACGGTCAACTGGGAAACTCCGCTTGGTCGGGCGCGCAAGCAGTTTTGGCCGTCTGGTCGCCCGGTTGGTCGGGCAAATGTGGCTCGCCCAGTAGGGCCAAACCGCCCGGTCGACTGGGCGAGTGTGATTTTTCATTCTATTTTCGTGCAATTTATCCGAATCACTCGTGCAATCTCTCGAATATTCTTTGGACCTTATGTGACCATTGGACTCCTGTTTCGCAACTTAAATAAAGGCACCGAACGCCTAATCTGCACCAAAACATGTAACACACAAAATAAAACATCTCCAAACACATCAAATCACACAAGAAACGAACTTAAAAGAACTTAAATCGACTATCATAACTAAGGGGATTGGAGTAAATAATCGATATATAATAAACACATCAAGGGTTTCACTCGTTTTGGGCTTGAAGAAGAATGGGATTACACTTTGATTGAGGATGGCCATTACATACCCATGAGTCCTTGCGTCAGTAGGGATTTGGACCCTCAAAAGCACTATTTTTTGATCATCCGCAAAGGATAGGGCTTATAGTTGCTGGTTGTGAATAGTGAAGGATGTAATTTTTTGCTTTCTAGGCTATGTAAACAGTAAACTTATGGAATTTTTTGTTTATGCTAATGACTAATCTAACTATCTATGTAATGGTTTGACTTTTTATGAAACTTTATAATGAAAGTTGGAAACTTGGAATGAAATGAATTTTTTTGGGATTTCTTTTGTCCAATTCTGATTCTATTTTATCTTCTTTTGTCCAATTCTGATTTTATTTTATCTATATTTGTCCAATTTATATTTATTTGTATTGTCTAAGACTCTAAGTAAGCAAGTGAAGATTTGGAGGGATAAAACGAGTACATGTCCAAATGCTTATTACGTATGACATATTTCTTTTATACACGTTAAAACATACTTTTATTAGGGAAAATTTTCAATACTTTTTATGTCATACATACCAAAACAACAAAACTTAATAATGCCACTTGGTTTTTATTATTACATAAGTTGTTATTGTTAAAATAACTTATAATGGACAACTTAACAACCGCGTGGAGGTTGAATTGTTGGTGTTTCAAATTTAAATAAGGTGGTTGAATGAATTATGTCCGAACAAATGATTTAGATCTTAATTATGTCTTGATAAATAATATTTGTTAATTACTTTAACCAAAAAAGTGAAGAAATATTTTCCAGTTCAAAAAATATAATTGACCAACTAAATAATATTTGTTGAACTAGTACTCAATTACAAAATTACTCATTAGGGAAGTTGGGTTGGAATGGTTTCGGATCGGATTGTATTGGGTTGGAATGGTGTTGGGCCGGGTTTAGTTGGATCAGGTGGTAACTGGTTTGGGTTACAACTGGGTCGGTGATAGCTGGGTTGGGTCACAACTGGTTCGGCCGCTAACTGGGTTGGTTCACAACTGGGTCGTTCGCTAATTGGGTTGGGTGACAACTAGGTTAGGACACAACTGAGTTGGGTGATAACTAGGTGGGTTTAACTGGGTCATTGGCGGGTGAAGTTGGGTGCAGGTTCTTTTGGGTCGGAAACAGGTTGGATCTTGGTCGTTGTTCACGGGTGTAACTGGGCACGGGTCAGCCTGGGTCGGCCCAATTTTGGTTGGGTTACCAATTCCACCGGTTAAACTGGGCACTGGTGAATGATGGTTCGGAATGGATCGGCTTTCCAACCGACCACTCTCAGCTCGGAACAGGTTGGGTCTGGGTCACATGCGGGTTCTCTCGTGGGTCCGTCCAGTTTTGACACCTCTACGCTGTTCATGTTGGAGTTCTAAATGATATCCTATATCCCCTAAGGGAATATGGTAGTTTAATGCCATTCCCTAGTCTTCTCAGTCATCTTGGCAACAATAGTCTTGATCGTCATCTTGGTTGCTTCGACGCACCATTTGTTTGGGGACGATAAGGTGAGGACTGATGATGCTTCATTGCATATATTGCGAGAGTTGTCTTTAGATGAACCTCAAATTGTGATCCATTATCAAAGAATATTTCAAAAGGAATGTCATATCGACATATAATGTTAATCACAAACTTCGAGACTTGCTCTGCCCCTAGCTTTAGAAATGATGCAGCTTCAACCCACTTCGAAAAGTATCAATTGCTACAAGAATATATTGATGCCCATTTGAAGCCTTTGGATGAATTTGTTTGATTATGTCTATGCCCCAACTCAAAAATGTCCAAGGAGAGGTCATATTATGTAGTGATGCAGGTGGCATATGATTGAGGTTAGCAAATATCTAACATTGCTTGCAAGCGCGGATAAAGCTAATGCAATCACCTTCTAGGGTACTCCAATAGGAACATGCTCACAAAATTTTACGACCCAACATCTTTCCATTCATATGGGGTCCACATTCACCCCATGAACTTCTTCCATGATTGATTGCTTCTAACTGTCATTCATGCAACGTTATAGAGTACCATCAATCCCTTTGTGATATAGTCTGCCTTTTAGTATGCGAAAATGAGTAGGTAGTATTATGATAACTATGCGATCCTTCTTGCCACTTCCCTTTGGATATTGCAGAGTTTCCATAAAAGTCTTGATATCCTTGTACCAAACATCATCATCATTCAGTTGATCCAGCATGCACTTAATTTGTGCCACCGTCATTGTAGGCCCCTTTCATTTTTCACTTAGAACTGACTGGATCTTTGTACCATTTTTCCATGTTAAATTAACAGTGATATTGGGTAAAGCTTCCGTGAAACTATTTTGTCCTCTAGGAAGATGATTGAAAATGATATCATCAAAATAAGGGATTAATTCCGGAAGCTACTCTGTATAGAGCTGCAGCCTCTCTCTTTAACTCTCTAATTCCTATCTTTAGAGATATGATAAGATTGGAATCTCCATATACAGTGAAATATCTTACCCCTACTACCAAATATATACAGGCTTCATACTCAGTTGTATTGTTTATTATCAGGAAGTCTAGCTTGACATGAACTGGAATATGGACTACTTCAG